>NW_021774045.1:3989-5677 GCF_005508785.2 Acyrthosiphon pisum | reverse complement strand
GATCATACGAGAACGTACTTGGCAAATGCTTTCGCGTCAGTTCGTCTCGAGACGATCCAAGAATTTCACCTCTAACGTCTCGGTACGAATGCCCCCGCCCGTCTCTGTTGATCATTACCTCCGGTCCCGAAAACCGGCCCGGCGGGACGCGCGGGCGACTGGCGCCCGCGGCCCGGCGGCCCGCGCACGGAAACGCCCCGGAGGGCGATTTCGCGCGCCCGCGAAGGGCGGAGATGCGCGGGACCGAGGTCTTGTTCCATTATTCCATGCGACCAGTATTCAGGGCCTTTTGACGAGACGGCCGTGAAGCCGCCCCGCCAGATTCGAGCCTGCTTTGAGCACTCTAATTTGTTCAAAGTAAACGTGTCGGCCCGCCGACGGCACTCGGTGAAGAGCACCGCGCAGCAAGATTGGAGTAGGCGGCCGCCGTCGTCGAACACCGACGGCCGCGCGACGCGTGGCCGCGCGGCGCGCCGGAAGCACGAGACACGTGTCCGCCTGCCGACAATACGTCCGGCCGACGTGCCGGTAACTAACACCCCGAGACGGCTGACGAGCGCGACGGCGACCGCGCCGACGGGACACGTGGTCCCGCGACACGGCCGGCCGCGACACGACGGACCGCCAGGGTGGTCCGGCACCGTCCAGACACAGATCCGACTACGAGCTTTTTAACCGCAACAACTTTAATATACGCTATTGGAGCTGGAATTACCGCGGCTGCTGGCACCAGACTTGCCCTCCAATTGATCCTCGTTTAAAGGTTTTAAAGTGTTCTCATTCCGATTACGGGGCCTCGGATGAGTCCCGTATCGTTATTTTTCGTCACTACCTCCCCGTTCCGGGAGTGGGTAATTTGCGCGCCTGCTGCCTTCCTTGGATGTGGTAGCCGTTTCTCAGGCTCCCTCTCCGGATATCGAACCCTGATTCCCCGTTACCCGTTACCACCATGGTAGGCATGGAACCTACCATCGACAGTTGATAAGGCAGACATTTGAAAGATGCGTCGCCGGTACGGAGACCGTGCGATCAGCTCGAAGTTATTCAGAGTCACCAGGTCTTTGCGCGGGCCGCGATCGGGACGCGCACGAAGCGCGCCGCGACGGGCCGGTTTTGATCTAATAAAAGCGTTCCTCCCGCGAGCGACGCCCGAGGGCGCCGCGACGGTCGGAACTCTGTCGGCATGTATTAGCTCTAGAATTACCACAGTTATCCAAGTAACTTGGGTACGATCTAAGGAACCACAACTGATTTAATGAGCCTTTCGCGGTTTCACCTTAATGCGGCTTGCACTGAGACATGCATGGCTTAATCTTTGAGACAAGCATATGACTACTGGCAGGATCAACCAGGGATCTCGGTTTTACAACAACTGCGGCCCGCGACGGCTCCGCGACGACGCCGCCGCCGACATAGGGCGGCGACGGCGACGGCGCGGACACTCGTCGCGGGACGCGTGCGTCCGAGCGCCGGTCCGCCCGTGCGGGCGAACCGACGCCGAGGAAGGTCGGACGAACGTGACCGGTGTACGGTCACGGCGCCCGACCGACCGCGGTTCGTGTGGGATACGAGCGCGGACGGGCGCCCGTGACCCGCGCGCTTCGGTCGACGCGAGCGCCGAGCGCCGAGCCCGCAGAACGCGGGGCGGCGGTCGGCTGCGGTGACCAAGCGAGCGGGGAGAGCGCGCC
>NW_021774045.1:0-1225 GCF_005508785.2 Acyrthosiphon pisum | reverse complement strand
CCGTCCGCTGCCGAAATCATTTTTTTTTTTCACTCGAACACCGCCCGTCGAACGCCGACCAATTTATCCTAAGTCCATGCACGGCACAGTGGCACCCGAATCCGCTCCGGGGAAGCCGCCGCCGTCCGACCGGCACTCTGCCCGTCGGTCGTCGACGCGCCCGCGTGACTATCGAATACCCGGTACCGGGGCTCCGAGACCCCGTAACGTGTTCGGCGCACGCCACCGACGACCGCCCGCGGTGTACCGTCCGCTGCCGAAATCATTTTTTTTTTCACCTCGAACACCGCCCGTCGAACGCCGACCAATTTATCCTAAGTCCATGCACGGCACAGTGGCACCCGAATCCGCTCCGGGGAAGCCGCCGCCGTCCGACCGGCACTCTGCCCGTCGGTCGTCGACGCGCCCGCGTGACTATCGAATACCCGGTACCGGGGCTCCGAGACCCCGTAACGTGTTCGGCGCACGCCACCGACGACCGCCCGCGGTGTACCGTCCGCTGCCGAAATCATTTTTTTTTTTCACCTCGAACACCGCCCGTCGAACGCCGACCAATTTATCCTAAGTCCATGCACGGCACAGTGGCACCCGAATCCGCTCCGGGGAAGCCGCCGCCGTCCGACCGGCACTCTGCCCGTCGGTCGTCGACGCGCCCGCGTGACTATCGAATACCCGGTACCGGGGCTCCGAGACCCCGTAACGTGTTCGGCGCACGCCACCGACGACCGCCCGCGGTGTACCGTCCGCTGCCGAAATCATTTTTTTTTTTCACCTCGAACACCGCCCGTCGAACGCCGACCAATTTATCCTAAGTCCATGCACGGCACAGTGGCACCCGAATCCGCTCCGGGGAAGCCGCCGCCGTCCGACCGGCACTCTGCCCGTCGGTCGTCGACGCGCCCGCGTGACTATCGAATACCCGGTACCGGGGCTCCGAGACCCCGTAACGTGTTCGGCGCACGCCACCGACGACCGCCCGCGGTGTACCGTCCGCTGCCGAAATCAAAAAAAAAAAAATTACCACCATTGTGCGTAGCGGTACGGCATGTGAATTTTAAAATTAAAAACCTCGTCCGAGCGTCGGCCGTCGGTCAGAAAATTCTTCTCGAGGCACACCAATGTCAACGCGTAGTGGCACGGTAGCCGAATTTAAAAAAAAAAATTACCACCACCGTGCGTAGCGGTACGGCATGAGGAGTTGAAAAAAATGATTATCACCGTGCGT
>NW_021774044.1:4980-6693 GCF_005508785.2 Acyrthosiphon pisum | reverse complement strand
CCAAAAATTAAAAAAAAAAATTTAAAAAAAAAAAAATAAAAAAAAAACACACATCATTGTAAAATCAATACATTCATCGCTTCGCTCAGAATCTAAAATTATAACATTTAATTTGCTTTTAAAAATTATTAAATAATTTATCTTAAATAAGAAGTAAAACTTTACATATTAATTTCGACTTAATAATAGATCATTAAATCCTTATTTATTAATTGAAACCAAAAAGAGGTTTATTACTGTCAATAATAATATTGAAAAAAATTCCAATTAAAAAGATTTATAAAAAAGAAGCTGCTAACTATCTTTTAAAGCATTAAAATGTTTAATCTTTTATATATTTATTAGTTTAATTTAAAACATTATATTTTCACTTGATTTCTCATGTAGCGATTTTCTTATTTTGTTGTAATTCAAAACTGAATAACTGTAGATGCATGAAAATTGAACTGAATATTTATATTCTCATTTTCTATTCACCATACGATTTTGAAAATATTTTGATAATTGATTCGTTTTGAGCTATTTACGGTCATTTTCAGTTTTAAATTTTTTAAATTTTTTTTTCTATGAATATCAATAAAATTTTATTTGTTGGGCCAAAACGCATGAAAATTTAATACAAGGCTCCTGATATATTGTTACAATAGCAATTGAAAAATATTTAAAATGCATAGGCACACATTTTTTTTATAAGGATTTAAAGTTCGAATTTCGACAAAATTTATCAAAATCTCGAAAATTATCAATCATTGTAATTAAAAAATTATAAAATGTTCAGTTTTTATAACTAAGGATTGAAAATTTAAAACAAAGATTCTCATAAATAGTTCATACTATAACCAAAAAATCTTTAAAATATATAAACTCAGTTATTTTTTATTGTTGTTTTAAGTTCAAATTTGGACGAAATTACATAAATATCCTAAATATCCTAGACATACCGTCATCGCTCAGAATCGTTTTCTTATACAATGATATTATATCATTGGATTCAAATTTAACACAATCCTTTACAGTGACTCACTTGTAACATACTGTACAGCAGAGCGACACCCACTTACCAACCCTTTTTTTAAAATTGTTTTCATAAACCTACCTACGTAATTGTTTAGTACTTTCTGTTAAGTTGTTTACACTTTTCATATTAAAAGATATTGAGGTTGATTCAAAGAGAGCTGCAGTTATAATAAAATGTATTTGTATTTTACATAATTTGATAAGAACAAAAGATGGGGATAATGATATTGACTATTACCACATAACCCAAAATCGAGGAAGTCAACAAAACGAGATAGAAAATCATTTTGAAGGATGGAACCCAAATTATTCACAACAAGCGAAAGAAGTGAGAGAAAAATTCGCAAATTTTTTTATAGAACATTAATATACCTAATTATTATAGACGTTCATTAGATAAATACAATTTAAAATTCATAATATATTCAAAAATTTTAACACATCCATTAACAGTGACTTCTCTAGATATTTAATGTACATCAAAACTTTACCTGCTTTTTACAATATATACAATATACATTTATGTATTAATTCTTACGTACGTATTAATTGGAAAAGAGATAGAAAGATTATCAAAAATAAAATAAAAGTGGTAAAAATTGTTTGTCAAGTTTAAAATTTGGTCAGATAATCAGGTTATATCTTTGAAGGAGAGGAGGGAGTCTGGTGAAACTTCGGTGCCACTGATAGTGCCCA
>NW_021774044.1:1793-3178 GCF_005508785.2 Acyrthosiphon pisum | reverse complement strand
TTTTAATAGGAAAACTTTTAAAAATATCTTCAGAGTAAATGAAAAATGAAAATAATGATTGCTAATCATAAACGTAATCATGTTCATACGAATTTAATTTTAACATACCATATTAATTGTAAAAACTTCAGGCCCGTATTTTTATTTTTGGTGGGGAGGGGCGGCAAGTTTGACCAATACCCCTCCTGGTTGTGCTTGTGGAGGGGGGGCGGTACATTTTCATGAACTTTTTTTTTTATTATTAATCCAATATAGTTATAACTTTGAAATTATGTAAAATGTTTTTTTATTATGTATTGTGATTTGGTGGAGATTATTCCTAACCTAACCTAACCTGTATTACATATTTATTTTAGTTACCATTACTATTAGAACAATTATTTATGGCCGTCGTGGGAAGTAGGAAATATATTTCCTCTCATTTTTTTTTTTTCAAAAAATTTAATCGAATGTAACTCTCTATTGCCGTCTCAAGAATGTTATATAGGTAATGGAACGAGAAATAAAATAATATCGTGTCTGTTTCAATAGAACGTACGGACGTTTTCATGGCGGGTATCTTCTTGGCGCCGGTACGCTGCACTTTTATATTGATATTATTTCAGATAATAATGATGACCTTCTACGAATTATTGGTGACCATGACGAGTGTAAGTCTTATCTTCTGATAAACTGTAATTGAATACGTATTGTATAATATACAAATATAGTACCTATAATATTTTAATTTATTAATAATATTTAACTTTGAAAATGTGTATAATATGTAACTTGCAGGGGGGAGGATAGCGTTATACTTGTTGATTTTAATTCTTAATAGGCCTCTAGACGTGGACAAACTTCGGATGATAATATATCGTTTTTTTATGTTTATTATTCAGTTCGTGGCACACGCGATTTGATGATAATTATAATAACATGGTAAATGCTACCAAAACATATTAGCACGGACCACTGGTGTTATCCTAATATATAGTAATAATAATAATATACGATTGTGCACACACACACACACACACACACACACACACACACACACACACACACACACACACACACACGAACGGACGTGTAGTGTGTCCATACACATACTCCGTATTAATGTAATAATAATAATTGTATAATTGTCATCCACAAATCGACCACGACGGCAAAACTTGCCTTATAAACTTAAAATTATTTTACAAATTTCAGTAGCGGTTTAACCCCCTCCCCCCTCCTCACAATAGTTATAGTATTATAATATTAACTACAGTAGTTATACTAATACCTAAGATATAATAAGGATTATAAATCGTCGTTCAAATTACGATATTGTTGATACTTGATTGTAATCTTATCCGTATTTTATATGAATTAGTGTTCATTGTTTGTTTTTTACTACA
>NW_021774044.1:0-1743 GCF_005508785.2 Acyrthosiphon pisum | reverse complement strand
TTTATCAGATTTTTTTTAAATTTTCACCAAAATATTATTATATTATTTATCATTAGGTATTTTAATATTTTAAAAAATTGTTTATAGCTTAATGAAAATTTATTATATGATTTACTTGTAAATTTTCACAACTTAACCATATAATGTATGATAATACTAGTATTTTAACAGGATCGTTTTATATATTTGAATTGATTATTCAAAGTATTTAAATTTACTTTTTATAGCTCTATACTAAATAAAAAAAATATTTTTTTAAATCGACAACTATAAAAATTACACTGCAAATAAACACAGTACCTAATAAAAAATATGTAAATATAAAAAAATATATATAATGGAAAAATCGTATTATTTTTCTTTGAAACCGATCAATCCACTCTAATTCGAAGTCTAAGGGACCATGGCATCAAGTGAGGGAAGGGCTTACATGAAGTTGCCCCTCCCCATAAGTATTTTGGTTTTTACGGGTCCCACGAAGGATTGCAAATTTTTTCCCGAGACATGCAATTAGTTGCATAAAAATTGCAAAATTTTGATACCGGTTTGAAGTCCGTGGGGCCATGTGGGGGGCTGCGTGAAGTTGGCCCCCCCATAAGTATTTTGGTTTTTACGGGTCCCACGAAGGATTGCAAATTTTTTCCCGAGACATGCAATTAGTTGCATAAAAATTGCAAAATTTTGATACCGGTTTGAAGTCCGTGGGGCCATGTGGGGGGGCTGCGTGAAGTTGGCCCCCCCATAAGTATTTTGGTTTTTACGGGTCCCACGAAGGATTGCAAATTTTTTCCTGAGACATGCAATTAGTTGCATAAAAATTGCAAAATTTTGATACCGGTTTGAAGTCCGTGGGGCCATGTGGGGGGGCTGCGTGAAGTTGGCCCCCCATAAGTATTTTGGTTTTTACGGGCCCCACGAAGGATTGCAAATTTTTTCCCGAGACATGCAATTAGTTGCATAAAAATTGCAAAATTTTGATACCAGTTTGAAGTCCGTGGGGCCATGTGGGGGGGCCAACTTCACGAACGTACGTATCAGATGTTTTTATTTACACACGCGCATGTCCGCTACGTAGCAAGCATATTTTATGCGTATCACAAGTCTTATCAGTCTTGTAATAATCAAATGTGTTAAACGTTATCACGACCGTTAAGTTTTCGCCGCTAAACCAGTGATCGGATATATTTATTCGATTAAGTATTGATCAGTTTGTATTGACCGATATATATCCGCCCCATAAGGCAGGTGTTTTATTCAATTTCTCATATTTTATCATATAACTATTGTTAATGTGCCGTCCAATATAATGAGATTTAATACTGGTCAGTATGTTATTAATATAACTATTGTAATGTGCCGCCTAATATAATGAGATTTAATACTGGGCAGTATGTGGCAGGTGTTTTATCAATTTCTCATATTTTATCATATAACTATTGTTAATGTGCCGCCTAATATATAATGAGATATAATACTGGGCAGTATGTGGCAGGTGTTTTATTCAATTTCTCATCCTTTGTCATATTAATTTAGTCGACCCATAGGGGATGTGTCGTATCCCTACCAATGATAAAATTCATGTTAAAAATCTACCCCCACCTAGCTATTGTAGTAAACCCAAAAGCTATAATATTGTTTTAAATAAAATAATATAGAATAAATAAATTATACATACAGTATAATTTATTTGTAGTAATGTAGGTATTAATACAGAATATAAAATAAGCCTAAATAACAGGAAAC
>NW_021774043.1:0-4497 GCF_005508785.2 Acyrthosiphon pisum | reverse complement strand
AGACTTATGGTGCCGAAAACAGAAACCCTTTGATATTTACCGTTTTTGAGCGGACACAGATTTTGCGTAAAAATTCCCGTTTTTCCTTAATTTTTCTTTTGTTTTTCACAGCACTTTTGAAAACTACTGGGAAATTTTTACTTTTGACCCCCCAAAGTACCAACTAGATTCACTTTCCTATCAGAAAAGATACTGTTGAAGAAAATCCAAGATTTTTTACTGTCCTAAAAGGTGATGACAGACACAAAAAAAAAAATTTAAAAAAAAATTAAAAAAAAACACACATCATTGTAAAATCAATACATTCATCGTTTGACTCAGAATCTAAAATTTTTTATTTATTTTATGTTCAAATATTGTGCCAAAATAAATTGGCCGTATAATATATTTTCAATTTTGAACAATATTATATTATTTTGTTGTCATGGAGATTTTCGTTTGGATGTTTATTCATACGTCCGATTACAAGTCTTGAATAAGTTTATATTTCGCAACCAACCGTTTCCCGAATTATAATTATTTTCTCTAAAATAAATAAAAAATATACATAATAATCAATTTATGAGACTATTAGTATATCTTATAGTAGGAGGACCATCACCAGAGCCTGCTGTGCCTTTTCGTGTGACATCGAATACGGACACACTCGGGGAGACCTCGTTGATTGACGCTCTGGACCTGGCCGTCGATCGCAGGATCAACGGCGCGGCTCTCCTGCAGCAGATACCGATTCGGCGGAGCGAACGTTTCCGGTCGTCTTCCGAACTGCGAATCCGGTCACCGGTGTACGGCAGCGTGAAGAAAATCCCCCCGGTATCCATGGAATTCCCGGAATACTCGGCAGCACGGTCAGCTGTTGGTCCGCGGAGAAGGTCTGCCTGGAAGAGGTCTAAACGGTTCGTTTGGAAGTCGTTGGTGAACGTGGCACGCAGAGTTTGTTTCTGTCAAGCCTTCGTAGACCTAGAATAATGTTCACCAAGTTTTCGACCTCTCCACTACCTAACCTGGGTTGCTAATAACGATGAGAAAGCGTTCGTAGAACCAGCCGACACCTCGGTCGAGGGCAGCAGTCAAGGCGAAGCGATGCGGGGTCGAGGTATAAGGTACGTGAAAGTGCACTTTTAGGGTGTCGGCAGTAAGTCACCGACACATGTTCTCCGGCCACCAGCGGCAGGGCCACGGGATCGCGGACGTCCGGGGACCCTCTGGAGGTGTGGCGGGCCACGGCTGCGTCGGTCCGAGAGCGACGACGACGCGACAACGACACTGGATAGCACTGTACCATTGGCGGTATGACTGGTGCAGCGTTGCACTGCGAAGACGACTCGTGACTTTGACGACGGAAATCGTAGAGCACACGTCGGGCGAGTGACGGACGACTTTAATTATTATTATTATATACGGTGGCTAGGGACCATATTATAACAATAATATTATAGTCTTCGTCGCTCGCTCCGACGAGCTTTGTTCACCGTCTTCTCCGTCGCCACAGTTGTCTCCTGCAGCACTATATCTATAGGGAACGTCATCGCGCACTAGCCAACCGTCGCCAACTGTCATCGTTGCTCTCGCAGCTTTCGTGGTCGTCTTCGAGTCCTCGAGGTAACGTGCCCGAAACTCTTGCCCCCGTAAGACTGGCTACAACAACGATGTAGAGGTGACTATCTGCAGAACCCACTCGCCATCACGTACCCCCCACCTCGCCTCGTCTTGACTGATGTCTCTCTTTTTTATTTTACTATTATAATTCATTGTAATTTATTCTGCCACATTGAGCACCTTTTAATTTTTGCTAATATTATTGTTTATTGTAATTTATTCTGCCAAATTGTGCACATTATTTTTGTTAAAATTATTATTCCTGTTTTTTTTGCCAAATTGAGCATCTTTGTTTATTAGATTATATTATTGTTTCTGTTTTTTTGCCACATTGCGAGCAATTTTCCTATTTTCTTTTGTTACTTGTTAATTATTTTTCGGCATAAATATTTCAAAATTTTAAAGCACTCGTTGATTTTATATACAAATTTATCGTTTATAATAATATCATTGAATTATCATTTATCTCAAAAGTCTAATGTTTTTGTTTATTTTTTTTTCAAAATTATAAATCATCGTGTGACCGCACCTGCACCACCCACTGACCATCACGTACCCCCCACCTCGCCTCGTCTTGACTGATGCCTCTCTTTTTTTTTTTCAATTATAATTCGTTGCAATTTATTATGCCACATTGAGCTTCTTTTAATTTTTGTTCATATTACCTTTTGTAGGTATATTAATATATACAATTGTATCTGATTTATTATGCCACGTGAGCACATTTTTTGTTGTTAAAATTATTATTCCTGTTTTTTTGCCACATTGAGCACCTTTTTTTATTTGTTAATATTATTGTTTATTATAATTTATTCTGCCACATTGTGCACATTTCTTTTTGTTAATATTAATGTTTATATTTTTTTGCCACATTGCGAGCAATTTTTCTATTTTTCTTTGTTTTACTTATTAATTATTTTTCGGCATAAATGTTTCAAAATTTTAAAGCACTCGTTAATTTTATATCAAATATATCGTTTATAATATTATTGAATTATCTTTTATCTCACGACTCTAATGTTTTTTGTTTATTTTGTTTCAAAATTATAAATCACTGTGTTTAAAAATGATATTATTTTTATACTTGATATTATTTATTACTGCAGTATTACAGTATACATGTATTCAAATTATTAGTATAATTTATATAAAAAAATTTTTATGTTATCTATAAATTATCCAGCAATAAAATTATTTTTTTTATACAGTAAAATGTTGTTTTATATTTTTTTGTATTAAACAGTAGGTACGATTTTATTTATTACAACAGAAAAATGATTGATGAACATGATAAAATATTATACTGAACGTTTTGGCCTCGCGAGAGTATAAGTCATAGAGTAATACTCTATGGTATAAGTGCAAAATATTATCATGCACCATATGCACATTGTAAAATCAATAAATTCATCGCCCGGTTATTTAGTAAACTAAAAATAATTAAAAATAGACTGGGTCATCTTTAGAGCAGAATCGTTTGGAAATGTTTATGTCTATTGAACGAGATACTGCAATAACTGCGGGCTGTCTTCTCACTCGGTGTCTTTTAAATAATATTACAGATACAATGTATCTGAAATACATTTTACTTTCAGTATCGTCACTATGTATAATGTAAATTTATTATATTATAATTTAACCGTGCGCCTTATTCAGAAAATTTGAAATCCGCGTGTGCCAATCAATCGTTTTGTTTATAAAACTCAGATTTTCGAGTCATAATTAACCAGCGCATGATTACAAAATTAAAAAGGCCTTACTGATTAATATTTCAATAAGTATGAAAAGCAGCACTATTATAATATGGAAGGAATATAGTACGTTCAAATCGTTTATTATAACAGCTGTATAATCGCGTACATACCTATATTGTATACGAACTTTACGCGCATTATGGGTAATTACGAAAATCAAAATTAAAAACATATTTTCGTCGGGTCACATAAAATTAGTCCACCGTTTAGGAAGAGTTCGGTGACATACTTGGTATAACTTTGATACTTTAAAGTTAAACTATAAAGTTAGGTACAAACAGCACAGGGTCCGCGATTTACCGAAGGTAGATTGCCTACCTGATAATATACTGCTACGAATCAGAATTTTTAATCCAGGCAACAGAAAAGTCAACAAGACAATTCTGACTTTAGACGCTCATAAAAAATTATTGTGAATTTACGTACAAATTTAAGAACCCACAAAAAAAAAACTCATTATTGTAAAATTGTAGGCTTAATATTGTAATGTAGTTTTTCTTAAGCTTGCCATTTTCCTAATAGTAAATTTTTATCAGACAATCTATATATTATATTATAAATATATTTTATACTATAGTATGACCTTGCATAACATAATATAATATTAATAAAATAAGTTGTTCAGATTAAGAGGGTAGTTCTTAAATCGTTATTTTTAAGAATTATAGGTTTACATATCATAATATAGGAACAAAAATGCAGCTCATTCCTACTTTAACGTATATTTTTGTCAGCCGAGTGATTCATTCTTAATATGAACAGATAGTATTTGATAGGTGTACCAAATTAATTATTAGTTTATAGTCGTATAATTTAATTACATAATATATTAAAATTAATAATATTAGTACAGCCTAAAGAATTTTCTCACAAATCTATAAAAAATAAATTCTCGAATCATTGATTAGGCTTCCATAACCCGCAGTTGTCTTAATTTTCATAGGTAATAGAAACTAATAGTTAGAGTGGCCGATCGGACTAAGGGGTCGGTCACGACGCGCACCGTCGCCGGTTCAAACCTCGGTTTCAGGCGGTACTTCTCTTCGGGCAGTCACGGATTCTTGAGATAGAGGCCACTATCCATCCCCGGTTGATTTTAACTCAAATATGCCTGAAGCCGTAAACTATTCTAAACATGTTTTTG
>NW_021774042.1:0-1385 GCF_005508785.2 Acyrthosiphon pisum | reverse complement strand
CAATTAAAATACATATTATTATTATTTCTACAAAATTTAGCATAGACATCTAAAGCAACTAATGATTTTATATAAATATAAGAGCATCCATCTTTTCCGCTCGTCAGTGGCGTATTTACGGGGGAGGGGGGATATGGGGGATAGATCCCCCCTTGACCTTTTTTTTTGTAAAGTTAAGTTTACTTATTTTCTGTATTTCTCAATATGCTACTACTTTTAAGTTTTAATTAGGTATATCTGTTTTCTAAATGTTCTATCCGTGGTAATTTGAACGATTTAATATACTATACGCCACTAGTCGTTCGTGGCATAAATATCGGAAAATAAAAACATATACCTCTATGGTGGTATGGTATACTATATTTTTTAATTCTCTGCGAATTATTTTTCATGCATGAGTGCAGGGACTGGAACCTTTTGAATTTATCGGTATCGGTTCTCCAAAAATAAAATAACGATTCCGGTTCGGTTCTGGTTCTTTAATGAAAAAAATAAAGGTACCGGTTCCAAATAATTTAGGTTCCGGTTCCAGATAATTTCAGTACCAAAAAGTATAATAATTTCAAATAGTCATCCAGAATGTGGGTATAATTGAGGTTAGGTTAGGTTAATTGAGGTATGAGAAATATTAGAAAACTCATAATATAGCATAGATACATAGGTTATACACAAAACCGTAATACCTTTAAATATGATAAATAAAATTATTTTATTTTTGAACCTTAAAGTACCTTTTTAATTTCAAAATTCCGGTTCAGTTCCGGTACTTTATAATATTAAAATAAAGGTTTTGGTTCCAGTTCCGGTTCTTAATATTTTAAAGGTTCCGGTTCCAGAACCGGTTCTTTTAGGTTCGGTTCCAGTCCCTGTTTTAAGCGCAGGTCGTATGAGAGTATAAATTATAAACTAGTCTAGCCGTCTAGGTCCTGAAGAATTATGGATGAGTCATTGAGATACCCACTCCTACTGTTGTACGAGGCTGCCGTCTCATAAAATAGCTACTCACGCCGCCAGTGAATTAAAACTGGATACCAGTTTACTAATTAAAATCATATTATAACACAATTTTAAGTTAACCTTATATCTCCGTAGTAGTTCCTGTATAAATTGTATATTTTGGATTTATAATTTATTGTGTTGTATTAAAATGCGTTCCGAAACCCGGAATTTAACATGCTCGCAGAATGAGCTTTCCTTACTTGTTTACTAAATAACGTTAGAATAATAGAATGATATAATAATAATATATTATAGATGATTAAGATGTTTAAAAATATAATAATGATTTCTTCCGTTTTGAGCAATATTAATTAGTACATCTATTATTATCACCAATAGCAATAATACCTATGTACAGATGTTGTCATGTAGCTAAACCATTGTTT
>NW_021774041.1:0-831 GCF_005508785.2 Acyrthosiphon pisum | reverse complement strand
TTTTTATATGATCTTTGATTTCTTGGATTTGAAAGTCTTTATGGAGATTTGCATTTGTGACAAACCATGGGGTATTTGCAATTAATCTGAGGACTTTTTTTTGGAAAATTTGCATTTTTTTGATGTGCGAGGAAGCACAATTACCCTATATCGGGCTAGCGTAGGTAAGAACTGGGTGTATAATTTGTTTGAAAATAAGGATAGAGCATTTTTTTTGTATAGTTGAATTTTTGTTCAGGATGGGATAAAGCATTGAGATGCGCTGGTATGCTTGCTTGCTTGAACTTATTAAATTAAAGTTTTTCAACGATGTGATATTTTAGATTCTGAGTGGAACGATGAATGTATTGATTTTACAATGTGTGTTTTTTTATTTTTTATTTTTTTTGTGTCTGTGTACACGATAAGTAGTCGAAATAATGCTACGATTTTCAATTTCAGTATCTTGTTCGATCAGAAAGTGAATATCGTTGGTGCATTGGGGAGATCAAAATTTAAATTTCCCAGTAGTTTTCAAAAGCGCCGGGAAAAACAAAAGAAAAATTAAGGAAAAACGGGAATTTTTACGCAAAATCGATTTTTCACAAAATTTAATTTGGTTTTTGGTGTAACTTTAAAAAAAATGACCGTAGATACATGAAATTTTGACTGAATGTTTATCTTAGCATTTTCTATACACCATAACATTTTAAGCTCTTTACGGACATTTTAATTTTCCATTTTTTTTTAGTTTTTTTTCTAAAAATATCAATAAAATTTTATTTGTTGGATAAAAAAGCTTGAAAATTTAATAGAAGGCTCCTAGTATATTGTTTCAAAGGCAGATGAAAA
>NW_021774040.1:0-1302 GCF_005508785.2 Acyrthosiphon pisum | reverse complement strand
TTCATTTTTTTTAGTTTTTTTATAAAAATATCAATAAAATTTTAATTTGTTGATCAAAAAGCTTGAAAATTTAATAAAAGGCTCGTAGTATATGGTTTCAAAGCAGATGAAAAATATTAAAAATCTTTGGATACAGTTTTTTTTTATAAGCATTTAAAGTTCAAAAATTAACAAAATATGGAAAAATCACGAAAATTAGCGAATTATTTTGAGTTAAGAATTCGTAAAAATTTTTCTTTTTAATCTAAGATTTTAAAATGCAATACAAGATTCTTTATAAGATTATCTACCTTTATCAAACAAAAAATATCTATAAGAAAGTCAAATTAAATTTTTATGATCGTTTGAAATTCAAATTTTTACAACATTGGATATTCACTTGATTTCTCATGTAGCGATTTCCTTATTTTGTTGTAATTTAAAAACGAATAACTGTAGCTACATGAAAATTTTACTGAATGTTTATATTAGCATTTCCTATACACCATACAATTTTGAAAATATTTTGACTCTTTTTGAGCTGTTTACGGACATTTTTAGTTTTAAATTTTTTTAGTTTTTTTTTCTATAAATATCAATAAAGTTTTATCTGTTGGGCCAAAAAGTGTAAAAATTTAATACAAAGCTCCTGATATATTGTTACAATATCAGTTGAAAAATATTAAAAATACATAGGCACAATTTTTTTTTATAAGCATTTAAAGATCGAATTTTGACAAAATTTATCAAATTTTAATTTGAATAATTATTTTGTAGTTAAAAATTTATAAAATGTTCAATTTTTGTATCTAAGAATTGAAAATTTATAACAAGATTCCACGTAAGTAATTAATTCTGTTAATACCGTCTCCGTTCAGAATCGTTTTTCTTATACAATGATATTATATCATTGAATTCAAATTTAATACCATCCATTATACAGTGACCCACTTGTAATCTACTGTACAGCAGAGCGACATCCACTTACCCACCTTTTTAATAATAAATATACACTAATAGTTAATATCTATAACAGGTATATTATAACTAATGCAGGACCCTAAATTGATGACCAAACTTATGAGTCGATAAGAATTTCAAATTTTGTGAGTACAATATTGTAAAGCCAGTTATGGTGAATCTAGTTACCTATTATATAGTGATTAGTGCCGAGTAATATTTAAAAGGTTCTTGAAAACACTTGTTTACAAACATAAATGCCATCAGTAATATAAAATAGTACTAAATAATTACAAAACTATACAATATACATAGGTAGGTACCTAATAATATTGGAGAAACCAAATAACTTAATTATATTTA
>NW_021774039.1:0-734 GCF_005508785.2 Acyrthosiphon pisum | reverse complement strand
ACCAAAAAAAATCTAATAAAATATATAAACACAGTTTTTTCACATATTAAAGTTAAAATTTGGGCGAAATTAGATATTAATCGAAGAGTAATGATTTAAGTAATTTTTTTGTAAATGTGAAAATAAAAAAAATTATAAACAGAACCCTGGAACAGCGAAACTTGATATTGCAATGGATTGTGAAAAATGGGGGAACTATTAGTAGAAACTGCGAATATAACCTTGATTGTCAGTAAAGCTAAAATCAATAATGTTTAATATAAATACTTTATAATATTGGACATTCATTTAAATATTTAATGAATAGAGGCTTGACACACTCAAAACCGTTTTTCGTATACATTATTTACCTATCGTGGTATCTTGTAATATAAATAAGCTGGAGAATTTAATGTAAGTATATATTATTTATCTATCTATCATTCTATCTGTCAAGTGATATATATCTCGAACTCAATTTACTACATTCAATTTGGTAGATGGAACCCGGTCATCATTTTCGTTTTTTTAGATGATACCCAGCAAATACCTAAAAATGGTAGGTATAATAACAAGAACCAATTTGTCAAATTTGGTTTAAATTGGTTTAAATTATTTTGGATACTAACTTTTCTTTCCTTCTTTAAGAACACCATCATACAATACTAAAAAAATAAAAATAAATACCTAATAAACATTTACATTGGTACGTCATACATGCCTTATACTACATAAAACAATTATAGTGTACCTAA
>NW_021774038.1:0-884 GCF_005508785.2 Acyrthosiphon pisum | reverse complement strand
AAAGTTCTCAGTGAATTTTACACGTCTACACCTGGTATGTTAAGTTGTTAGTAATTGAAATGTAATTAGAATCAGACATGAGCGTACACCCATGGTTCTAAATTTAATGTAATAATTTTTTTCGTTAACTTGCATTCTTATAACACAATAATCGAAATTTGCTTGGTGATTAATAGTCCGACTGTAACACTCTTCTTACCAAATGGACGTATGTCAAATACTGATTTTGATACAATTACCGGTAGACCCATAACGAATTAAAGTTATTTTATGGTTCTTTTTTTTTTAATAAATAAAAAACCTTTCAAACTATAAACGTAATTATTATTTTTTCAAATTTGATATAATATAACCGATGAAGGATATACTTTGAAATGAAAGCATTTTTTCTTTGTGGGGGTTTTTTATTTTAAACCTGGTGGGTTAAAAAAAAAAAAAAAAAAAAAAAAAAAAAAAAAAAAAAAAATGCAAAAAATGTGAACGTATAGCATAGTCGGCTACTGCATGCAGTGGAGGGAGAATTATATATACTTACCTGTTACCTGAAAACATTTAAATTATCACTACACGCACTAACCCACTAGGCTATACGTTCACGAGATATTACATCAAATAATAACACATATAAGTTGTTTTAAAAAAAAAAATCAGGATTTATTTTTATTTTTATTTACTATAACATAATATAATAAAAAAAATGGTTAACAAACGGTGTCATATGACCCAGTTTCGCAATTACAAATATGTTCTGTCTTACAATATTTACTTAATATGTTTTGAACATACTGATTACCCTTCATTAGTAACACATATAAACATCTTGGGCTGAATCTACAATGTTCAATCCATGGATCGTCCAGCCTTTCCCAATTATGAAGAATAAG
>NW_021774037.1:0-1005 GCF_005508785.2 Acyrthosiphon pisum | reverse complement strand
TATTTCTACAAATTCAAAATTCGTGTAGCAAAATGCATACTCCTGGGTTTGGATGCACATTTATTAACGTAGAGTTTATGAAAGAAATTCGAAAAGGATTTGAATCTACATGGATTTTTAAGTGTAAAATGTGCAACTTATTGACTACAATTTTATCAGAAACTAAAAAACTGGAATATATACCAATAAACAAAGCCATTACCAATGGTACTTGTGCTATTGGTATAGGTTATACACAATTGGCTGAACTTTCAGCAAGTATTGACATACCATGTATGTCTCCAAACACATACATCAAACTCACTGACATTTTAAGTGAAGATATAAAAGTTATTGCTTGGAATGTCATGAAACTTGCCGGTATTGAGGAAAAACAATTAGCGCTGGAAGCAGGTGATGTCGATATCGACGGTATACCTATGTGCCCAGTAGTTGCCGACGGACAGTAGAGTAAACGTAGTTACAAAACTAAATACGACGCATATTCAGGAGCGGTGAGATAGTTATAAGATAATTTAAGTATATTTTTTGATCATTAGTATTTCCAATAATTTTATTTTATTTATATATAGGCTACAATTATTGGTTATCGTACAAAAAAAGTATTGTTTGTCGGAATACGAAACCGATATTGCGCAAATAGGCGGTAAACGAATTAATTTTTCTCAAAAACAGTCGTACAGCACTAGAATATATACTGCTGTAGTATCATTTAATACAAATGGCAATTATATACGAGAGATTCACAAAAAGATAACAACCAAAAGTCCAGGTACATTATTTAAAAAGTACCTATAGTCTACGACGATGCTTTCAAATTAAAAAAAATTGATTACAAATTAAAATTAAATAAATACTGCCAAAACTTATATTTCACATTTCACGTTTTTATATTTTGGTGTATCGTATTAGCTATCAGTAAAATTAAAAATTGAAATAATTTGTATATTAAAGGTATATATAGGTATAGGTACAATAATTAAATAAATAAAATATTTCATTATG
>NW_021774036.1:0-276 GCF_005508785.2 Acyrthosiphon pisum | reverse complement strand
CGCCGGTCCTTCTTCCACCCCGCCGCCGATCACTTCCCGCCCGGGAGGTCTGCGAGTGGAATGCACGTAATCTTCTACCGCCGCCGCCGCCGCCGCCGCCGACTATACACAACGACTCTACGCTACGATGGCGGTTTATCTGATGAAGCGGAATGGTGGCGGCGACGGCGGTGATAAATAGAGCCGATAGACATGAAATTGAATAAGATACTCGCGCGTCCAATGATTCCCAAAAAATGAGGAAAATAAATAAACCCATCGTCGGTCTCACGTATA
>NW_021774035.1:0-782 GCF_005508785.2 Acyrthosiphon pisum | reverse complement strand
TTAAATGCTTATAAAAAAAAATGTGCGTATGTATTTTTAATATTTTTCAACTGCTAATGTAACAATGTATCAGGAGCCCTGTATTCATTTTTTACACTTTTTGACCCAATAGATAAAACTTTATTGATATTTATAGAAAAAAAAACTAAAAAAATTGAAAACTGAAAATGTCCGTAAACAGCTCAAAAAGAGTAAAAATATTTTCAAAATTGTATGCTGTATAGGAAATGCTAATATAAACATTCAGTAAAATTGTCATGTATCTACAGTTATTCGTTTTTGAATTACAATAAAATAAGGAAATCGCTACATGAGAAATCGAGTGAATATCCAATGTTGTAAAAATTAGAATTTCAAACGATCATAAAAATTTAATTTGGCTTTCTTATAGACATTTTTTTTTTTTGATAAATGTAGAAAATCTTATAAGGAATCTTGTATTACATTTTCATATCTTAGATTAAAAAAGAAAAATTTTTATGAATTTCTAACTCGAAATAATTTGCAAATGTTCGTGATTTATCCATATTTTGTAATTTTTTGAACTTTAAATGCTTATAAAAAAAAACTGTGACTAACGATTTTTAAAATTTTTCATCTGCCTTTGAAACAATATACTAGGAGCCTTCTATTAAATGTTCAAGATTTTGTATCCAACAAATAAAATTTTATTGATATTTTTAGAAAAAAAACTAAAAAAAAATGGAAAATGAAAATGTCTCTAAACAGTTCAAAATAAATCAAAATATTTTGAAAATTTCATAGTGTATAGAAAATGGAAA
>NW_021774034.1:0-1207 GCF_005508785.2 Acyrthosiphon pisum | reverse complement strand
AAAGCTTAGGTATAAAAGAAAAAAATTTTACGATTTTCAACCACAAAATTACTTGCAAATTTTCGCAATTTTGACATATTTCGTATAAATTTAAACTTTAAGCACTTATAAAAAAAAATTGTGACTAACGATTTTGGATTTTTTTTATCACTGTGAGAACAACTTATAAGAAACCTTGTATTAAATTTTCAAAGTTTTCTATCCAACCAAAATTTTTTTATCGTTATTTTAAAAAAAAATACTTAGAAAAATTGAAAATTTCATTTGTCTATAAATAGCTCAAAAAAAGTCGAAACACTTTGAAAATTTAACCCTGTATAGACAACGCTAATATAAACATCTGTTGCAAATTTCAAGTGCTTACAATAATTATTTTTTGAGTTACAGTAAAATTAAGTTTTCGTTTTTGTCAAAAATTGGTTTTGCCTAAAAATTCGCGTTTTTCCGTTATTTTTTTAAGGTTTTTCCTGCCGCTTTTGAAAAGTATTGGGAAATTTTCACTTTTGACCCCCCAAAGTACCAACTAGATTCACTTTCCTTTCAGAAAAAATACAACTTTTGAAAATCGAAGCATTTTTACTGCTCCAAAAGTTGTCGTCAGACACAAAAAAAAAAAAAAAAACACACATCATTGTAAAATCAATACATTCATCACTTCGTTCAGAATCTAAAATAAAAATATTCCAATAAAAAACACAAACATTTCTGTTTTTTATCTTGATAACATAATTTGTGTATATTTATATATTTCATTAAGCTGTAAATTATATATTATGCGAGTTGCAATTATATAAATGTTTTTAATAAAATTAATAATTTTAAATTACAAATTTACAATTGTTATGTTTTAATGTAATATAACTTATAATACCTATATATGAAGGTCATGTATTCATCTTCACGTATTATGACATTCAATTTCTATACGATATAAAAAAATATATTTGTTAAATTATTAATTTGAGATGAGTATAGTTTAAATTAGTAAATAATAGGTAAAGTAAAAGTAAAAGGGTATACAGCGTACATTATGATAAAAGTTCAATAAAATTGTTTTTTATAATTTAAAAATTAGAAACTAGAAAGACACATTCACTCTTTATGTGATTTACATACTAATTAAAAAAAAATAGATTAACTTTTTTTAAACTGAGTTAAGTTAATATTTTTTTCTATATTAACTTTTAACCTATCGAGTTAAATTTAT
>NW_021774033.1:4418-5258 GCF_005508785.2 Acyrthosiphon pisum | reverse complement strand
TGCACGGCACAGTGGCACCCGAATCCGCTCCGGGGAAGCCGCCGTCCGTCCGACCGGCACTCTGCCCGTCGGTCGTCGACGCGCCCGCGTGACTATCGAATACCCGGTACCGGGGCTCCGAGACCCCGTAACGTGTTCGGCGCACGCCACCGACGACCGCCCGCGGTGTACCGTCCGCTGCCGAAATCATTTTTTTTTTTCACCTCGAACACCGCCCGTCGAACGCCGACCAATTTATCCTAAGTCCATGCACGGCACAGTGGCACCCGAATCCGCTCCGGGGAAGCCGCCGCCGTCCGACCGGCACTCTGCCCGTCGGTCGTCGACGCGCCCGCGTGACTATCGAATACCCGGTACCGGGGCTCCGAGACCCCGTAACGTGTTCGGCGCACGCCACCGACGACCGCCCGCGGTGTACCGTCCGCTGCCGAAATCATTTTTTTTTTTCACCTCGAACACCGCCCGTCGAACGCCGACCAATTTATCCTAAGTCCATGCACGGCACAGTGGCACCCGAATCCGCTCCGGGGAAGCCGCCGCCGTCCGACCGGCACTCTGCCCGTCGGTCGTCGACGCGCCCGCGTGACTATCGAATACCCGGTACCGGGGCTCCGAGACCCCGTAACGTGTTCGGCGCACGCCACCGACGACCGCCCGCGGTGTACCGTCCGCTGCCGAAATCATTTTTTTTTTTTCACCTCGAACACCGCCCGTCGAACGCCGACCAATTTATCCTAAGTCCATGCACGGCACAGTGACTCCCGAATCCGCTCCAGGGAAGCCGCCGCCGTCCGACCGGCACTCTGCCCGTCGTCGTCGACGCGCCCGCGTGACTATCGA
>NW_021774033.1:0-1099 GCF_005508785.2 Acyrthosiphon pisum | reverse complement strand
GGGTAGTTAGTGGCACGGTAGCCGAATTTAAAAAAAAAATTACCATCACCGTGCGTAGTGGCACGGCATGAGGGAGTTGAAAAAAATTAATATCACCGTGCGTAGTGGTACGGCATGTGAATATTACAATTAAGAACCTCGCCCGAGCGAAGGCCGTCGGTACGGCCCACTGGCCCATATGCCTATCAATTATCTAGCGAAACCAATGCCAAGGACAAACGATCGATTCGACTGAAATTATCTAGCGAAACCAATGCCAAGGGCAAACGATCGAGACGACTCAAATTATCTAGCGAAACCTCAGCCAAGCGCAAACGATCGAGACGACTGAAATTATCTAGCGAAACCTCAGCCAAGCGCAAACGATCGATACGACTGAAATTATCTAGCGAAACCAATGCCAAGGGCAAACGATCGAGACGACTGAAATTATCTAGCGAAACCTCAGCCAAGCGCAAACGATCGATACGACTGAAATTATCTAGCGAAACCAATGCCAAGGGCAAACGATCGAGACGACTCAAATTATCTAGCGAAACCTTAGCCAAGCGCAAACGATCGAGACGACTCAAATTATCTAGCGAAACCAATGCCAAGGACAAACGATCGATTCGACTGAAATTATCTAGCGAAACCAATGCCAAGGGCAAACGATCGAGACGACTCAAATTATCTAGCGAAACCTCAGCCAAGCGCAAACGATCGAGACGACTCAAATTATCTAGCGAAACCAATGCCAAGGACAAACGATCGATTCGACTGAAATTATCTAGCGAAACCAATGCCAAGGGCAAACGATCGAGACGACTGAAATTATCTAGCGAAACCTCAGCCAAGCGCAAACGATCGATACGACTGAAATTATCTAGCGAAACCAATGCCAAGGGCAAACGATCGAGACGACTCAAATTATCTAGCGAAACCTCAGCCAAGCGCAAACGATCAAGACGACTCAAATTATCTAGCGAAACCAATGCCAAGGACAAACGATCGATTCGACTGAAATTATCTAGCGAAACCAATGCCAAGGGCAAACGATCGAGACGACTCAAATTATCTAGCGAAACCAATGCCAAGGGTAGTTAGTGGCACGGTAGCC
>NW_021774032.1:0-1857 GCF_005508785.2 Acyrthosiphon pisum | reverse complement strand
TCCTCGGGAATCAGAGAGAGCCTTCACGCAAACGGTACTCTGATTAACTATGGTCCGCACGCTCGACGGTCAGGCGCGTCTTGGTTGTCCCTGGGCCCGCGTGACGGCAGCGCACCCGGTACTTATGTGGATGGCCCCAAGGATGTTGTGGGAGTATCGTCTTAGTCAGAAGGGAAGTACTCAACCAGGATTGTTGCCCTGGGCCCGCCGACGACCTTCCGACGAAACTCACGAAATACCCGTAAAAACGGTATGGTTTGGGCCACTGCATGGCGCTTGGGCGCCCAGTGTACCCCTCAGCACGGGATGTGGTACGTCACTAGGGCGCGGAGGGATTCGAGCTTGCGATACATGGCTAAGGGTCTACGAAACCACCAAGTTACGGCCTCGTACTTCCCGTTACACAGAGGTTACTGAATCCCTTGCACAACCAGACACTGAAATCTATACCACGGTCCTTTTATAATAACCTTTGGTTACATCTTATATTCATACTAGCTGCCAGTTCGCCTCGATTCCGGGCCAGATGAACGTAAACTAAAAGCAGTAGTGGAATTTCCAGTACCAAAAACTGTGAAAAATATAAAATCATTTTTATGATTAAGCGGTTATTACAGGAAGTTCATAAATTCGTATGGCGCGATAGCAAAGCCATTAACTAATCTTTTAAGGAAAGATGCAAAATTCATATGGAGTGGTGAATGTCAAAAATCATTCGACACATTAAAAACAGCATTATGTTCAGAACCGGTACTTATATATCCAGATTTTACAAGGCCATTCTTATTAACTACGGACGCGGCAACAAAGCGCTCGGAGCCATTTTATATCAAGGTGAAATCGGTAAAGATTTGCCAATTTGTTATGCATTACGTACACTAAATAAAACCGAAAGCAACTATTCAACAACAGAATTAGAATGTCTTGCGATAATTTTTGGGTTAAACAGTTCAGACCATATCTATACGGCAGAAAATTTATAATACTTACTGACCATTGCCCATTAACATGGTTTTTTAATCTGAAAAATCCATTTACAAAACTAGCACGATGGAGAATACAATTAGAAGAATATGAATACGAAATACACTACAAGAGAGGCATTTTAAACTCAAATGTAGATGCACTTACGCGTATGTATACTATTCAGGAAATAAAGGGCGAATCATATGAACAATTCCTCGAAAAAATCGAAACACAGCTTATCAAAAATAATAATGTAAAAGAAACTATAGGTACACTAATAGAATCACCAAAAGAATATAATATAGTTTCAGAGATTGCAAGGCAATATAATTTCAGGTCAGGAATAAATTATCAACTAAAAAAGCAGTTTGGAAACGGTATAATACTACCACCCAGTAAAGTGATAGGGGATACGCCCTATTACAAACAGGAAAACAGATTCGTAATATTCTTAGTAACGAAAAATAAAGACCAACAGAAATTGACTTACGAAAACATGTACATATCGTTAATGAATTTGAAATTATTATGCGAAGAAAACAAGTTAACAAAGCTAGCCATGAACAAACTAGGTGAACACGATGACATTGAATGGGGAAAAATAAGATCAATGTTACGATACATATTTCGCAAAACCGGATAATCATATTCGCAGGTATAGAATACACTGAGGAAGAAAAATTGATTATTTTAAAACAGTTTCACGATTCAAAACTAGGAGGACATCTGGGTATAAACAAAACTGCCAAGCGCATTAAAAACCAATTTATATGGAAAGGTTTGAAGAGTGACGTTAAAAAGTATATAAGGAATTGTGCATCGTGTCAGGTTAATAAGGTATCAAATCGACATATCAAACAACTCAATGGTAATTACGTCAACTAGTTCACA
>NW_021774031.1:0-1293 GCF_005508785.2 Acyrthosiphon pisum | reverse complement strand
ATGAAGATTTCATGGTGGATCAAGGATTCAACAAGTCAAATATACACTGCAGTTTATACACATTGCTACGATTATTCAGGAACCAGATTATTTCTGCTGGTGGACCATTACCAGCTAATTTATGTGGCAATTATGCAGGCTTATGGCAATAATATTATTACAATTTATTGTTTAAATATCATTTGTGGTATTCTCTTACTACATAAAATATTTCTTCAAACAATAGATAAAATATTTTGGTATTTTGTGAATGGCATTCCTCGAGTCATAAAAAAAAAAGTACAAAATATTGAACAGTATTAAGTAGATATATTATGTTCATATGAGCGCAGTCGGTTTTTTTTTTACATTCTTAAAATCACCTTAAAATTAGATTATTTTGATATTTTTACATCAATTTTTGAGTACCTTTTTGTATACAATTTGTATACAATTACATCAATATTTCACATATTTTATATAAAAATTACATACATTTTTAATTCACATAAATTACATTCATTTTACAATTCTACAGATTTCAATTACAATTATACATTTTATACATTTTCAATTACAATTATACATTTTCAATTACAGTTATACATCAATTACACACATTTTTCAATACATATATATTTTCCGCCAATCATAAATAAATCGCAAACAATTAACAACCAAAGTATTTTCATTTTCTACAACATAAACATAAGATAGATAAGATAACCCTCTGCCTATATATAAATATAGTAGTTTATTATCATATATTAGATGCCTTTTTTCAAAAAAGTCTGTCATTTCATTTTGCACTTTAGAACAGTGGTAATATTTCAGTAATTTTAATAATATTTCGTAATATTAAATTTGTGACGTCAAATAGTACATTCTAGATGATTTTTTTCTCTAGATTTGTACCCCTGTTTCTATTTTTTAGGATTGAGTATACCTTATTTTTCTATACTATGGCGCAAATTGCACAACATTACGTAATTATTGTGTAATATTACATCATGTTTTTTGAGGCTATAAATATACCCCACAAATGAATTTTGAGTCATTCGTTGGTGTACAGTAGCCGTTTTTAGTCGTCTAAATTGCTCTATAAGTCCACACATATATATGTATCTACATATAGAACAATTTTTCCAACAAAAATCACTAAGGTATCATTTGTTTACAATTTAAATATTTACAAATAAAAATACTGAATTGAGATGTTGAAATCCCAGTTTTTGCAGATGTTGAATTGAAACTCTGATTTTTGTAGATGTATGATTTATAATGATAACTTTTGGCAGATGTTGGTTTGAAATA
>NW_021774030.1:0-1218 GCF_005508785.2 Acyrthosiphon pisum | reverse complement strand
TAGTAATACGGTGTGTACAACACTTCTTTATTCGTTTTAAATAATATAATGTGATACGTATAATAGTAACATTATATCGTATTACGTTATTGTGCGTATTATTTCTTCGAACAACGTTACAAGCCTACAAACAACTTACTTTGTTCATATTATGGTTTATACCATATAGCCATACACGTATTAAGTGTAGTTATGTAAGTATGTTACAATATGGTGAGATTTAAGTGCCTTGGCTAATACAATTTCAGAATATTATTATGCACCGACCTAGGCATTATAATTTATATAAATATAAATATAATGTACCTACGTAATGAATAATTTATTATAATAATATGCTCGATAATGTTATTGTACCAAATATTATGGCAACTAGGCAGTGTTCGGACTTATCTAGACAAATGTATCTAGATGAATATCTAGGTAATTATTTTTTCGTCTTTTATCTTATCTAGATAAATAGTTAGATAATTTTTTTACTAATCTAAATTAATTCATCTAGATACATTTTTTATTGATGAAAATTGTGAAATTGTACAAACGTATTTTAAATATTTATACAGATTCTCAAACCAAGTTTATGATTTATTAATAATGCAATAATTTTTATTTAGATCATTATTATTATTATGTTCCTAGAGCCCAACTAAATAGTAAATAAACCTAAATTTAAAACCCATTTAAAAAAAAATTGTATCTTTTTTTATCTAGATAAATATGAGTTAAGTAATCTTTTATATCTATATGGATACATTTCAGTTGCATCATCTTTATATTTATCTAGATAAAAAAAAAACTTATCTAATCCGAACGCTGCAACTAGGTACCATTTATTTCGATTCTATAACTCACTGAATTCTTATTTACAGCGGTCGGTCATACCATATTTTCTCTTATAATACCTACGTACCTATAATCAGTGTTGTGCTTTAGATAATTTTATCTAGATAAATTTATCTAGATATGTTATCTAGATAAAAACTTCATATCTTTATCTTATCTAGATAAAAAATAAAATTGACATCTAATTTTTATCTAGATACAAATTATAGCCATCTAGATAAATTTATCTAGATAATTCACAAAATCCATAGCTAATAATTAGTAATAACTATTTTACAATATTATCATTCATATAAAATAGATAACTTAATAAGAAATCTAATTTGTATTACTTGCAAAAATCGGTACTAAATAGTTTTACATAACATTTTATTA
>NW_021774029.1:0-754 GCF_005508785.2 Acyrthosiphon pisum | reverse complement strand
GATTATCGATACCGATTTATTTTAATTTTGATTGTTATAACAATTTTAATATAATCATATATAAAAAGGTGGGTAAGTGGATGTCGCTCTGCTGTGCAGTAGGTTACAAGTGGGTCACTGTATAATGGATAGTATTAAATTTGAATTCAATGATATAATATCACTGTATAAGAAAAATGATTCTGAGCGGAGACGGTTTGTCAGTCTGGGTATTAGACATACCTATTATAGGTATACTTATCTATAGTATTAAAAAATAATTTATCTATAATAGGTATCAATAATAAATTCCAAATTCATCATGTCACAATATCCATTAGGTAACGCGTTATACATCAACAATAAACCGTGGTACTATCATAGATATATAATAGTATACTTTAGAAGTTTCAAGTACCCACAAATAATATTATACAATCACAATTCACAACAAAATAACTAAAATAGTTATTCCAGGTTTTTTAATATATAATTTCGTCCAAATTCGAACTTAAAATGACTATAAAAATAAACTGTGCTTATGTATTTCTTAGAATTTTTGGTAACAGAATTAAATATTTACATGGAATCTTGTTTTAAATTTTCAATCCTTAGATATAAAAGTTGAACATTTTATAAATTTTTAACTACAAAATAATTATTCAATTTTAAATTTGATAAATTTTGTCAAAATTTCAACTTCAAATGCTTATAAAAAATAATTGTGCCTATGTATTTTTAATATTTTTCAACTGCTATTGTAACAATGTATCAG
>NW_021774028.1:0-793 GCF_005508785.2 Acyrthosiphon pisum | reverse complement strand
GATATATATGAAATAAAAATATTTAATAAATAATAAATTTGATACATTTTATTATTTTACATGGTTTGGATTATATGGAAAGGTTCTTATATACTTGAATATAGCTAAGCTACACATAGTATATGTAATAAACTAATATTACATATACTACATATATTTCAGTAAGGTCTGGTAGTTAAAGTGTATAATGATATGCTGTTTGATGTTACTTATGTAGGTAGATTTATGGAGTGTATTACAATATATTATTATTAATATATACTATAGGTAGGTAGGGTTAATCATGAGCAATAATTTGACAATTGATAAATAATAATATTTAATTGACATCCACGGCTATTGCTTTAATAATATGATTTATTGAGCAATACACCTAAATCGTCAGTCATAGGCTCGATTGTGTGGTTAACAATTAAATATTTAACATACCATGTAATAGGTACTTGGTATATATTTCAGTTTTTATGTGAGTCATTTATATAGATTTAGTGTAGCATATAAATACTGCTACAGATTCTAAATAGTCCAATATTAATAAACAAAATTTAATTTAAGTCATGTCAATTAAAGACATGTACTTTACTTTTTGTTTTAATTATTACTTTAATACACTGGCTAACTCTGAGTTACAACTTACTTTATTGCTATCATTATTGTTCATGATTATGTTTACTTCAGTGTAACATTAGAAGCATTATGTCAATGAATGTTATGTCAGTTACATACATACCAATATACAAACTATAACTATATAATACATAATAACTAATATTGTTAATATTGTTATAACTAA
>NW_021774027.1:0-688 GCF_005508785.2 Acyrthosiphon pisum | reverse complement strand
AAGTAATATGATTCAGCTAAAAAAGATTTTATATTTTGTTTAGGGTGAATACCGAGTAAGAGTCTTAGCATTTTGACGTTGTGAATCATCGAATGAGTGACTTAAGTTTAATGTAAGTATACCCAGTGCTGTAGTGGAGGGTATACGGCGGTATAACCTTCTGATCACTACGAATAAACACCGTATACCTTTTGGTTATGGTCGTAAACTCTCTGTTGTAGCAATATTTTTAAAAAAATGTTTTTTTTTTTTTTTTAATTTTGATTTGTACACAATATGTACCTACCTATATTGTATTTGTTACTGATAAAATATTTATACTCACTACCTACTTTAATATTAGGTTAGACAATGCACTTGAGGACATTACACATATGTATCTGATGAATCCAATTATGTTTATAACTTATAGTATACCTTCTGCTCTTTTTACGACTACAGCACTGAGTATACCTAAGCAAAATGTCTGTCAACACCAGATAAATCGAAGGAAACTTAACTTATTTTGAACCAATTGATGATTCTCTTAATGCAAGTATAATTATTATTAAAATATCATCTATGATAATATAATATAGATTTATTGATGAACATATTAATAATATGAGTTTTCAGATAGGTGCCTAGTTCACAGAAAGTACGTACGAAATACATTGATTTCTTAAGTAGTTGTTTAATTTTATCGTAT
>NW_021774026.1:0-726 GCF_005508785.2 Acyrthosiphon pisum | reverse complement strand
CATAATATATACATTCATATCTATGTATAAAAAAATTTACCTATAATAGATACTATAATAAATCCAAATTAATCATATCACATTATCTATTAGATACTTATTACGCGTTATACATCAACAACAAACCCGTGGTACTATCATAGATATATAATAGTATACTTTAGAAGTTTCAAGTACCCACAAGTAATATTTATACAATCACAACAAAATAACTAAAATAGTTATTCCAGGTTTTTTAATATGTAATTTCGTCCAAATTTGAACTTAAAATTACTATAAAAATAAACTGTGATTATGTATTTCTTAGAATTTTTGGTAACAGAATTAAATATTTACGTGAAATATTCTTTTAAATTTTCAATCCTTAGATATAAAAGTTGAACATTTTATAAATTTTTAACTACAAAATAATTATTCAATTTTAAATTTGATAAATTATGTCAAAATTTCAACTTCAAATGCTTATAAAAAAAATGTGTGCCTATGTATTTTTGATATTTTACAATTGCTATTGTAACAATATATCAGGAGCCTTTCATTAAATTTTCACGCATTTTTACCAAACAAATAAAATTTTATTGATATTTATAGAAAAAAAAATTAAAATAATTGAAAAATGACAATGTCCGTAAAGCAGCTCAAAAAGGGTCAAGTTATTTTTAAATTTTTATCGTGTATAGAAAATTCTAATATAAACATTCAGTGAAATTTTCAAGTATCTACAGT
>NW_021774025.1:0-794 GCF_005508785.2 Acyrthosiphon pisum | reverse complement strand
TAGGTAATATTTTAACCATATGTTACGCTTTTGTTTAATATAAAATTAATGATAATTCCTTGTGTGGGCAAATAGTAAAATAATTTAATCATTACTTTAATATGAGGGAGATAAATCAATGTAGGTAGGTGAAAAAAAATGTTAACAATTTATTATTTATGATAAATTATCAATTTCATAAAACTTAACATCATTTAGTTTCAGTTTAGGATAACATTTTATACATTAAACTTGAGCTGTTTTTAAGATACCCACTCTACAACAAGGCTAACTAGTATATCCACGCGCATTTGTGTGTATGTGCAGTGGTGTCGGAGAAGGGGGGCTAGGGATCAATTGACCCCTCAGATATAATCCCCCTACTAAATTAAAATTAAAAGGTATACAACCGTAAATTACATTTAATTTATATGTTTACGTATTGAAAATTGGTCTCATTTTCATCAATGTATAAATGTGCGTACCTAATAATATTATTATTATCGATTTATTATTTATTATTATAACATAATACATGATGAAAATACTAAGTAATTTTTATTTATATATTGTTATGTTAGAATATAACTTAAAGTATAAGCTATAAAGTAGATACATTTTTTTTATATTTAATTTATTTATATTTATATATTGTTACATTAATTGAATATTACTTCAGGTATTAAGTAAATATGTTTTATGTTTTGTTCAATATATAAATGTATAAATATAATGTATTTATATTTATATTATACTATAATTATATCAATACATTTATATAATTCTTATAATATACTATCTATATCAACATTAAA
>NW_021774024.1:0-756 GCF_005508785.2 Acyrthosiphon pisum | reverse complement strand
GGGGGTATGGGGCCGAGCCCCCATCCAGCGAGAGGTCCGCAGGACCTCGAGTTTGGCGACCGGAGCCGGCAGGCGTAGGGAGCTTCTAGAGCGTCGAGCGTATTCGTAAAAACTCAGAATTCGAAACTGCCTTAGCATATAACTTCAAAACGAAGTATGCCTATCTAATTTTGATTGCACCGTCGTTCTTAACTCGTTGAAGTACATAGGTTTCAAAAAAAAAAAAATTAATATTCGTAATAGGTGCAGTAAACTAGTGACGCGCGAATGCGCAAAAATCGCAAAATAGCGAACTTCATTAAGCCATAACTTCGGAACTAAGTCCGACCGCCAAATTCTGACTTCACCATCGTTCTCAGTATAGTTAACTACATAAGTCTAAAAAAAAAAAATTGCAAAAAAAAGGGTGTCCGGTAAAGTAACAAAGTTCCAAATTTTGTATACAGGATATAAAAATAAAAAAATAAAATAAAATAAACACTATTGTAAAAACAATGGCTTCCTCGCTCCGCTCAGAATCTAAAATTTGGAAGAGGTAGTCGCAAGTGGATTAAAAAATTGTGGAACAATTAGTCGTTGGAATATATATTTCTTGGGACAAATGTACATTTTGAATATCAATTAAATTTGAACAAATTGACTTCAGAACAACAACTACTTTTTTTTTGAAGGTACAACTAGTAGACAGCGCCTATTGAATATAGCATAGAATATAGTGAATCCGATATAGTGAATGATCCGATTCCATTTAGAATT
>NW_021774023.1:0-1431 GCF_005508785.2 Acyrthosiphon pisum | reverse complement strand
CTATTCCTATAGTATTGCTATACTATAGGAATGGGTAATAACAATTTTGCTCTCTTAAATGTTAATATTTCAAAACAGTTATTCCCTCATTTTGTTTTTTTAATATTTTGGTAAGTTATACTATTTGGTATTTATTAAACTTGGACCAATTTTACAAATTATAAATGTCGATGGATTAATATTAATTAATAATTACTAATGTGTTCAACTCACCTTAGCCCCTATATATTTTCCTAAATCTATTATTCTTATTATCTTTGGTGGAAAAACATTATATAACTCAAAACTACTCGAATTGTGTACATAAACTTGTTTGACAATACACTTCTTAAGTAGTACAAAAATCTCAACAATTTGGATATATGGTGTAATATATTCTGTATATTTAATAAAATAAAATATGGTATAATATATATTTAAAAATTCCAAAATTCAGACTTTGAATACCCGTCGAAGAAAAGGGGCGAGCATGCTTAGTGAACCACTCTGTACTCTGTACTGATATGAATAAATACAAATTATTTTATGGGTTTATATATTTTTCTCAGTAAAAAAAACAATTTATGAAATAATGTCAAATTATATTTTGCCCGCCAAGCCACCTAACGTATACAATATAATACATATACGTATACATAATTTGTACCTACATATTCTCTAGGATCGCAGCTTATAATAATATAACAACAGTGATCAAAGTCAACTCTAAGTCTGGACGATTTGCGGTTTATAATAATATGGTCTTAATGTGAATCCCAAGGCCTGCTTTGTGTACTTAAACTTATATAATTGGTCCGGATGACTGCAAAGTTAAGTTTTTAGCCCACAACCGTACGACCAAATCAATCGCAATAATTAACCATCTATATGGTTCTATACAATATTATATAATTACAATTTCAAGACGCACACCCCGATGGGGGGAGGGCTAGGCGAATGTTTATTGGGTACCTAAGTTGAGCACTAAATAGGCGTATTACGATACCTCTGCAGCGTCCTATACGTGAGGCTTACAACCATTTGCTGACGAATGGATAATACACCCAAGTTTGGGTTGAGACTATTGTGTTCAGTCGGTACAGAATCGATTCATGCGTAGAAGTTAAACAATAGCCCTGGTTTCATCCAAATCGCAGTTGCATGTTACGGGCGTCGTGTTATTCATAATATAAATTATACGAATTTTAATGTATTTACTTATTATTATTATAGTAATAATAAACTTATTGGTAGGTATGTTATGTAGTTGAACTAAAAAAAAAAATTGAATTGTAAATTTGGAGATTGGATTTTTATGAAAATGAAAGAATAAATAAAACAATCTCCATTAAGCCATAGGTTCACTTATTTGTCAAACAATTGTTAATTATAAACAAAAATATAACACAGTAAGGTTATAATAAATCGCTAAATAGAACCTTAAAAAATGTC
>NW_021774021.1:0-971 GCF_005508785.2 Acyrthosiphon pisum | reverse complement strand
AAAACTTACAATGTCCGTAAACAGCTCAAAAAGAGTCAAATTATTTTAAAAATTTATCGTATATATAAAATGCTAATATAAATATTAGTGAAATTTTCAAGTTTCTACAGTCACTCGTTTTTAATTACAACAAAATAAGAAAATCGTTACGTAAGAAATCGAGTGAATATCAAATGTTGTAAAAATATGAATTTCAAACGCCCATAAAAATTTAATTTGAGTTTCTTATAGACATTTTTTTTTTTGGTAAAGGTAGATTATCCTATAAGGAATCTTGTATTACATTTTAAAATCTTAGATTTAAAAAGAAATTTTTTTATGAATTCTTAACTGAAAATAATTTGCAAATTTTCGTGATTTTTCCATATTTTGTCATTTTTTGAACTTTAAATGCTTAAAAAAAAAAAACTGTGACTAACGATTTTTAATATTTTTCATCTGCCTTTGAAACAATATACTAGGAGCCTTCTATTAAATTTTCAAGCTTTTTTATCCAACAAATAAAATTTTATTGATATTTTTAGAAAAAAACTAAAAAAAAATGGAAAATAAAAATGTCCGTAAAGAGCTCAAAATACATCAAAATATTTTGAAAATGTTATGGTGTATAGAAGATGCTAAGATAAACATTCAGTAAAAATTTCATGTATCTACGGTAATTTTTTTTAAAGTTACACCAAAAACCAAATTCAATTTTGTGAAAAATCGATTTTGCGTAAAAATTCCCGTTTTTCCTTAATTTTTCTTTTGTTTTTCCCGGCGCTTTTGTAAACCACTGGGAAATTTAAATTTTGACCACCCCAGTGCACCAACGATATTCACTTTCTGATCGAACAAGATACTGAAGTTGAAAATCGTAGCATTATTTCGACTACTTATCGTGTACACAGACACAAAAAAAATAAAAAATAAAAAATAAAAAATAAAACACACATCATTGTAAAATCAATACATTCATCGTTCCACTCAGA
>NW_021774020.1:0-1200 GCF_005508785.2 Acyrthosiphon pisum | reverse complement strand
AAGAGCGGACTAGAGATACGGCCGTCTGAAAAACGATTATACGGTGTAGGTAGCACAGTCGTCCCATCGCTTGAAGCCGTGGGCGAATCTACCATTGAACTTTTGATCGATGGTGTAAATGCAGGACCGGTAGGTGTTCTTGTGGTACCTGATGGGGCCCAGGGGCCTGACGTTATAGTGGGGCGGAATTGGCTGGACTCGCCGACCGTAACTTACCGCAAGGCTGGTAATGACTTGATTATCGAAAAAATGTTTTCTGTCAACGGACTAGTGGAGCCCTCGGTGATGACGCTGGGGAATGAATTTGATGTACTGTATGTGGTCGATGAAGAAAATGTTGATACACCGACACCGCTCGTCCTGGAAGATTTTAAGTACGTGGCTGAAGATGCCAGCTCGGTCGAGCGTGAAGAGCTAATGAATCTGGTTAATGAGTACCGTGGATGCTTTGCCAAGGGACTGTCAGAGCTAGGATGCACGCCGCTGATGACCATGGACGTCAATGAACTGCCTGGGAGTAGGCCCGTGGTGTGTAGGCCTTTACAAGACGTCGGCTGAAGACCGGAAGGAAATCGCCGAGATTGTGGGAGAGTGGAAGAGGTGTGGTATAGTAGAAGAAACGCAGTCGCCATACGCCAGCCCTGTTGTACTTGTGAAACAAAGTGGTGGTAAACACAAGCTGTGTGTCGACTATAGGCGATTGAATAAGCAAACCTTGCGACACCATTTTCCCCTGCCTGATATGGGTGAACAACTCGAGTCGCTAGCCACAGCCACCTTGTTTGCCCAGCTCGACCTGGCGAGTGGGTACCAGCAGATACCGCTTACCCCTGAGGCAGCTGCGAAGACTGCTTTCATCACTGCGGACACCACTGGACAGTTTGCACGGATGCCTTTCGGGTTATCTGGGGCCGTAGCCGAGTTTACGAGATTAATGCACGTGGTGCTGGGACCACTCAGAGGGGACGTGGTTCGAAACTATCTGGATGATATGGTTGTAGACGCTGTAAGTTGGTCGGACATGTTGTCAAAGCTGCGTCAAGTTTTTGATATACACACAAATCAATATAAATTTAATAAATTCGTTGAATTTTTAATCCCACTTTTTTCATATATTCTACACGATTTATTTCACCATCCTGGTATTTCTTCCATTGTACAATTATTTATCAGATTATACATTTGTCGATTTAGATTAAA
>NW_021774019.1:0-801 GCF_005508785.2 Acyrthosiphon pisum | reverse complement strand
TAACTTATAAGCAGGGCTGTGAATTTAATGCATTTGCATGTTTTTTTTGTTACCCTGTATAATAAAATGGATCGGCCCAAAATTTGTTTTGACTTAATTATAGTTCAAATACCAAATTTTATTTTGCATATTTTTGCATATTTCATGGGTTAGGGCATATAAATGCATGTTTTAATAATTTTTTTGTATAAATGCTTTTTTTCGTAATATTTGCATTTTTTCGGTCAATCTGTTCTAAATTGATATTAAAACATTAAATGTATTTGTATAAACTATGACTCTTATAGTTTCATGGAAACTATTCTATTTTTACTCGAGTATTCAACTTGTATTATTGACTTTTGTACTATTGAAGTTGAGATTAAACAGTTCTCAACAAAACCAAAAGATTTCAAAAAATATGTAATATTTCAAAAATATTAACTGGCGAAAAAAATAACGTAGGTTTGGATATATTATCTACCAGAAGATTAAACCAGTAGCGACATGACGTACCTACATATTTCAAGTTTGCCCCAATAATTTCGTCAGACGTAGAACGCTTCTTTTCTTTACATAAAACTTTGTTGGCACCAAACAGGAGGTCTTTCGAGTATAAAAATTTAAAAAAATTGTTGATTGTACAATGCTACAATGCAATAACTAGATCTTGTATACTACGAAGATCAAGACTAGTCAAGCCCAAAAAATCATATACTCATATCAGCTATATCAATATGTAATAATACTAATAATTAAACTAAAACTAGTAAAGAATTATAATGAAAAAAAATTAAAGTAAAAGTTACATTTTTGTGGTTT
>NW_021774018.1:0-1266 GCF_005508785.2 Acyrthosiphon pisum | reverse complement strand
AAAAAGTAAAAATTTTAAAAAATTTTGGAATTTTTTATGAAATGGGAAATATAATAGAGTAGCATTTTCATGAAATTTTTAGTCAAATAATACCCGTGCTTAATGATATTTTATGCTAACTAAAGATATCATATTATTTAGTGTAATTTAAAAATTAAAAATGTTTTAGTATGTAAAATAATACATCTGGACATATTCTTTGTTTATAAATAGATAAACAAATTCAATATTGTCTAAAACATTACACGTCCAAAATTGAATGAATTGTTTTTGACAAAAGTAACATGTCCGGACTTAATTATTTAGATCAAGTTAAAATATTTATTGTATGTCTCATTAAATTAGGACTTGTTATATGTGTGCACTAATAATACCTATCTTGTACTAAAAACACAAAAATTAAAGTATAAATAAAACATGTTTTAATTATCATATTGACTTATAATGTTCTACCGAATGAAAAAGACGACCCAGAAAAAACCTATATGGACTAATAAAACGGTTTTGAGAAAAATTGAACATACAATTTTTGGCCTCTTAGCCATCGATATGGTATTGTGTTGTTGAACACATTGTGGAAGTGATTTATTATTATATATTAAAATATATTATCTTATCTTAATATATTATATAAATCTCGTGTCACAATGTTTGTCCTCAATGGACTCCTAAACCACTTAACCGATTTTGATGAAATTTTGTACACCGTATGTTATTTGGTCCAACTTAAAAGATAGGATAGTTTTCATCGTGAGAGGAGCAACCCCGGTAGGTGCTAAAACGGGAATTTTGAGATTTCAGGTCGAAATTTTTGTTTTTAAATGGTTGCCATGAGTGACGTCGTATAAAATGATTCGTTCTATAAATTTCAATACAGAATTATAGTGAACATTTAAGTCGTTGCCACGGGAAAAAACAAACTATAAACAGATATTTTATGATTCACATTTGTTTTTAGTAAAATGCCGCCAAAAAAGTCTAACCTCGACAATGCGTATAGCAATGAGGCACGACGCAAACGTGTTGTAAGACATCATGAATCGGCTAAAGGAATTGTTGCAAGAAACGCAGCTCAAAGAATCAGGGCAGCACAGAGTTGTGCACAAGAATCTAGAGAGCAGCGTGATGAACGTCTGCGACAAAACATTTTGAGAACAAGAGTGGTGCGTGAACAGAATATATACACATTTAGAGCCCAAGATGGAGCGAGACAGCAAAGGAATCGCATATTAATACCCGTGTATCATTTTTTTTCGTCTTGCATTC
>NW_021774017.1:0-399 GCF_005508785.2 Acyrthosiphon pisum | reverse complement strand
AACCCCCCCCGAAATTAATGGATGATTTAATTTATTATGAGAAAACTAAAATTTCTAGTACCTGTATATTAATTGTACTGTACTCTACTTTTCTCAAATTCTGAATTCTGAATTATAAATATTATTAATAGTACAGCTTGTCAGCTTACATTATCTAATGTGGGTTTATTGACCATTTCATTTCGCAGTTAGAAATTAGATTTACCAAACACAAAAATACACTATCAATTATTCAGAACTTTATACCAAACAAATTAATAAAATTATCCGAAAATGAAATTGAGACAAGTACGGAAGTGATGTCAAAACAGTGGCCAGTTGTAATAAGCTCATGTGACAATATTGTGAACAAAGAAGTTCTATTGTGGAAACAAAGATGGATAGCCGCTGCAGAAGATA
>NW_021774016.1:0-1029 GCF_005508785.2 Acyrthosiphon pisum | reverse complement strand
TAGTTTTATTTTCTATGAATGTCAATAAAACTTTATTTGTTGAGTAAAAATGCTTAAAAATGTAATACAAGGCTCTACTATATTGTTACGATGATATTTGAAAAATATTGAAAATCGTTAGTCACAGTTTTTTTTTTATTAGCATTTAAAGTTCAAAAATTGACAAAATATGTAAAAATCACGAAAATTACCAAATTATTTTGGGTTAAGAATTCGTAAAAATTTTTCTTTTTAAATCTAAGATTTGAAAATATAATACAAGATTCCTCATAATATTGTCTACCTTTATCAAAAAAAAAAAGGTGGGTAAGTGGATGTCGCTCTGCTGTACAGTAGGTTAGAAGTGGGTCACTGTATAATGGACAGTATTAAATTTGAATTCAATGATATAATATCACTGTATAAGAAAAACGATTCTGAGCGGAGACGGTATATCAGTCTATGTATTAGACATATATATACTTATCTATGGTATTAAAAAAAAATTGACCTATAATAGGTACCTATAATAAATTCCAAATTAATCATATCATAATATCTATTAGGTACTTATAAGTTATAACGCGTTATACATCAACAAAAAACCGTGGTAAAATCATAGATATATGATAGTATACTTTAGAAGTTTCAAGTACCCACGAATAATATTATACAATCACAACAAAATAACTAAAAGAGTTATCCTAGGTTTTTAATATGTAATTTCGTCCAAATTTGTACTTTAAATGACTATAAAAATAAACCGTTTAAATGTATATTTTAGATTTTTTGGTAACAGAATTAATTACTTACGTGGAATCTTGTTTTAAATTTTTAATTCTTAGATACAAAAATTGAACATTTTATAAATTTTTAACTACAAAATAATTTTTCAAATTAAAATTTGATCTTTAAATGCTTATAAAAAAAAATTGTGCCTATGTATTTTTAATATTTTTCAACTGATATTGTAACAATATATCAGGAGCTTTGTATTAAATTTATACACTTTTTGGCCCAACAGATAAAACTTTATTGATATTTATAGAA
>NW_021774015.1:0-1263 GCF_005508785.2 Acyrthosiphon pisum | reverse complement strand
TATTATGTATATAACTATTTAGGTTAGATATTAACATCAAACTGAATATCAATAAAAAAAAGGTGGGTTAGTGGATGTCGCTCTGCTGTACAGTAGGTTACAAGCGGGTCACTGTAATGGATGGTGTTAAACATGAATTCAATGGTATAATATCATTGTATTAGAAAAACGATTCTGAGCGAAAACGGTCTGTCAGTCTATGATATTACTAAGTATATTATTGTGAATAAAGTAATTTATATATAACCTATTTACGTGGGACCTTGTTTTAAATTTTTAATCCTTAGCTATAAAAGTTGAACATTTTATACATTTTTAACTAAAAATAATAATTTAATTTTAAATTATATATATTTTGCCAAAATTCGTACTTTAAATGCTTATAAAAAAAAAAATGTGCCTATGTATTTTCAATATTTTTCAACTGCTACTGTACAATATATCAGGAGCCTCGCATTACATTTTCACGCTTTTTTACCCAACAAATAAATTTTTATTGATATTTATAAAAAAAAAAAACTGAAAAAATTGAAAACTGACAATGTCCGTAAACAGCTCAAAAATAGTAAAAATATTTTCAAAAATGTACGGTGTACAGAAAATGAAAATATAAACATACGGTAAAATTTTCATGTATCTACAGTTATTTGTTTTTGAATTACAACGAAATAACAAAATCCCCTATGTGAGAAATGGAGTGAATATCCAATCTTGAAAAAATATGAAATTCAAACGCTCATAAAAATTTAATTTGATTTGCTTGAAGACATTTTAGATTCTGAGTGGAACGATGAATGTATTGATTTTACAATGATGTGTGTTTTTTTTTTTATTTTTTTATTTATTTTTTTATTTTTTTTTGTGTCTGTCATCACCTTTTAGGACGGTAAAACTGCTTCGATTTTCTTCAACAGTAACTTTTATGATTGGAAAGTGAATCTAGTTGGTACTTTGGGGGGTCAAAAGTAAAAATTTCCCAGTATTTTTCAAAAGCGACGTGAAAAACAAAAGAAAAATTAAGGAAAAACAGGAATTTTTACGCAAAATCGATTTTTAACAAAATCGATTTTGGTTTTTGGTGTAACTCTAAAACAAATGACCGTAGATATCTGAAATTTTCACAGGTTGTTTATATTTCCATTTTCTATACACGGTAAAACTTTGAAAATATTTTGATTTATTTTGAGCTCTTTACGGACATTTTCATTTTCCATTTTTTTTTAGTTTTTTTTCTAAAAATATCAATAAAATTTTATTTGTTGG
>NW_021774014.1:0-771 GCF_005508785.2 Acyrthosiphon pisum | reverse complement strand
TCTTTTAGATTCTGAGTGGAACGATGAATGTATTGATTTTACAATGATGTGTGTTTTTTATTTTTTTTATTTTTTTTTTTTATTTTGTGTCTGTCATCACGTTTTAGGACAGTAAAAGTGCTTGGATTTTCTTCAACAGTACCTTTTCTGATAGGAAAGTGAATCTAGTTGGTACTTTGGGGGGTCAAAAGTAAAATTTTTCCAATAGTTTTCAAAAGCGCCGTGAAAAACAAAAGAAAAATTAAGAAAAAACGGGAATTTTTACGCAAAATCTGTTTTCGAGAAAATCGATTTTGGTTTTTAGTGTAACATTAAAAAAAATGACCGTAGATATATGAAATTTTGACTGAATGTTTATCTTAGCATTTTCTATACACCATAACATTTTCAAAATATTTTGATTTATTTTGAGCTCTTTATGGACATTTTCATTTTCCATTTTTTTTTAGTTTTTTTTCTAAAAATATCAATAAAATTTTATTTGTTGGATAAAAAAGCTTGAAAATTTAATAGAAGGCTCCTAGTATATTGTTTCAAAGGCAAATGAAAAATATTAAAAATCGTTAGTCAAAGTTTTTTTTTATAAGCATTTAAAGTTCAAAAAATGACAAAATATGGAAAAATCACGAAAATTTGCAAATTATTTCGAGTTAGAAATTCATAAAAATTTTTCTTTTTAAATCTAAGATATGAAAATGTAATACAAGATTCCTTATAAGATTATCTACCTTTATCAAACAAAAAATATCTATAAGAAAGTCAAATTAAATT
>NW_021774013.1:0-930 GCF_005508785.2 Acyrthosiphon pisum | reverse complement strand
GTAGATACTTAATAATTTTAGGTATCTGGTCATATTCGACCACTATTTATTTAGGTATATTATTTATATTATTACATGCAGCACAACAATAATATTATTCTTTTATTATTTCTTCATTGGAAATTGTATTTTTTTCTTCAATGATAAGTACTTTACTTTGTACATAACGCGTAAAATGTGTTTAATTTTACGCGCGTGATCAACCGATATTGGTATAATCAATGTTTTATATGATCCTCTTAAGATCGATTGATTGACCCATTATCCATGTGATGATAATGTCCATGAAGTCAGTAGAAAAATCTGTTCTCAAAAAAAAGGGTCAAGGGACCCTAACCTTAACATAGATACATTCTTCTCAATTACGCGAATATAATGTTTTTCGTAAACGACAGCCAAAAAAAGTATAAAACTATCATAATTTCAACGGGTTTGCGCAGTGCTAAAAATAAACAAGTCGATAATCGATGTAAGTTCATATAATTTTATTAATTTTTGACATAGCTGCAGGTATTATTGTTATAAGAAAAAAAGCAATTTATTAATTAGCGATAAAGTAAGCAATAATATTCAACTTTTTTAAAATAAATAACAATTGCAGGTTATGGTTTTAAATACACCACGTTTGACCGCAGCAATCGTATTATCACATTATTACTTTACGAGTTCGGTAATAATTAATTATATTGTAGATTTTCGTTTTAGATGTTTTGATACATAACCTTAGTGCCGTATTGGTACGACATGTAAAAGTAAATTAAAACATACAATTAAACATTTTAGGAAAGAGCATAAAAACTCCAATTGTGAAGTTGAAGCAGACGGTTTGAATAAGGAACAATTCGTGCCACCAATTTACAATGTCGTTTCTTCGAGGTCTAACTCATTAACATGGGGAGAGTTTTCAGCGTTCAACAAAAAATATGGATG
>NW_021774012.1:0-834 GCF_005508785.2 Acyrthosiphon pisum | reverse complement strand
CCGACGAGTAGTGGAAAGCCCCCTTTAGGTCTAAGATGAAAACACAATAACCACCGTAGCTGTGCTGATATCAGATTTTCGATATCTAGTCGATTGTCGTCGATGATAAGTGATAACAGGGGCGCCCGCAAAAAATCAGCTCAGTTGGTGCAAAATTATATTTGAGTTATACATACATAAGTACTCACATAATTACATTATTATACACTGATTTTTTTGTTCATTAAAAAATCCTAGTGGGTGCAATGGCACCCACTGTGATAACTAGAAAGAAAACTACGAAAATATTCTTTCTTAAACATTTGAATAATGTATAAATACTACCTATAGCCAGTAGTCTTATTTATTGAAATTTAATATGGGCACACACTTCTCGAATCCGTAGTGCATATTTCTAATTTCGGACTACCTACACACTTTGTGTCGGGATTCACTAAAATATAGGAGCCGGGCATCACCTATAGTAATAACGGCGATGCATATTATTTGTTTGCGCGTTGTGCTCTCGAACAGTGTTGGGAAAGTAACTTTTAAAAAGGAACTCCTCGTTCCCGTTCCTCGTTCCTGTCGCGAAAAAAGAACGCGTTCCCGTTCCTTTACACATTTTTTACGTCGTCAATGGTGTCTTTTTGCGAACAATTTTTAAGTCAGAAATTATCGGTTAACTAACTCCTTCCTAAAGAGCACCGATTTGAACAAAAATTATTTGTTTTATACTCTGTCCCACGAGAGAACAATCAGTCCGCCGACCGATTCTCGTCAGGGTCGCGCATTCGATATCGTTTAAATTAAAACGACTCACGTCTCATATCAAGACGATAGTCGATAAAACGT
>NW_021774011.1:4684-6018 GCF_005508785.2 Acyrthosiphon pisum | reverse complement strand
TTGCTTGATTTATTTGGTAATAAAAAGTATGCCACTGGCACATAAAACCCATTTTAAAACAATTGATTGTATAAAGTTGGGCAAAAAATGTTGGTGCATAGTTGAAAGTACCATCAGCGAAAAATTCACTTGTACTTGTCATAAAAGTAAGATTTTGTTCTGTAGTAACACAAACAAACAGTTTATTGTCGGGAATAAAAACAAATTGTTTACCTTGAAATTGTATTATATCGTCATCTTCCATTGCTTTAAGTTGTTCAATTGACTTAAGTGACCCTTAGTGATTTTGGAAAAGCGGGATAATTTTTTCGACGTTTATCGTACATTGCTTTTCGAATCGACCGTACATCTCTGTGCTCGATTTCAGAGTGATTGCCATTGCTCCCCATAAGTTCGTTTCTGATTATTTTTATGGGTCTGACACAAATAGTATTATTTGATTTTCTTTTACAAGCTTCTCGTAGTACTTGTCGTTCAATGCTCTGTTGTGAATTTTCAGGGTGGTGGTGTTCATTAATTGTTTCATGGACATACTCTCCATTTGTCAAAATGCTAGCATAACATGATTTTTTTGTACACAGCCATTTTTTAATTCCGTCTTTTCTTTCCCTAATAAACCGATATTTATGTAAATTTAGTAAAACTAGTGGTTTTCCTTTTTCAGAAGTTATAAAATTAACTTTATTTTCCATATTTCACTCAAAAAACACGAAACACGCTAAGAGGTTGATAATCCCACGATAAACTGACTTCGTTTATTAAACGATACGCATATTGCAGTATACATATTTTATCGGGTGCGAGTATCCTAAATTAATATCCTAGTAATAAATAACCGATTTCGTTATCATTAAATGTTCACGATTGCGTATGTCAATAAAGACCGTACGCAATCGTGTTTCACCGGAAGGGAGCCACTAGAAATGTGTTACTTTAATTAACAAGGTTTAAATTACTTGTTAGGTCATCCGTCTGCCCGCAGGGCAGGTATGCTCCCCCCCCCGCGACCCCGAAGGCGTCGCCTCTCCTCCCCTCCCCCCAGGTTTGCTATTTAAGCCCCGGGGGGTTTGGGGGCCGAGCCCCCATCCAGCGAGAGGTCCGCAGGACCTCGAGCTTCTATAGAGCGTTGAGCGTATGCGTAAAAACTTAGAATTCGAAACTGCCTGAGCATATAGTTTCAAAACGAAGTCTGGCTATCTAATTTTGATTGCAGCGTCGTTCTTAACTCGATGAATTACAAAGGTTTCCGAAAAAAATAAATTAATATTCGTAACAAGTGCAGTTAACTAATGACGCGCAAATGCGCAAAAATCGTAAAAATAGCGAACTTCATA
>NW_021774011.1:1038-1900 GCF_005508785.2 Acyrthosiphon pisum | reverse complement strand
AGATTAAACTGTAGTATATCTAAATATATATAATATGTATTATATACATATTCAAAAATTAAATTAGGTTGCAAATATCCCAAGAAGTGACTAAATTATACATCATAATATTTTATAGTTGATGTCTACTTGATAAAAAATATTTAAAACAAAAATACAAATGTAAATTAAAATTATTAGATGCTAACTCCAAAAAAAATAAATTTTAATTCATAGTTTTAAAGCATTTTGCATTTAACAGTATGAAAAATTAGGCCTTCATAGGACAAGGAAGCGCGCTCTGGTGTCTATAGGAACTGTGGTAAAAATTTCAATCAAGAGTTTATACGTATAGGGGTTCAGAGTGACGACACCTTATCATACACCTTGGTCTCCTTATCTCTAATCTTCATGTACTCAACATATGGCTACACTGGAGCACCGCCCGTTTTAGGACTTGAGGAGTGTGAAAACGATATCTCACTAACTAGGAACATCGATCGATGTTTTTTAGACTCTGGCTTTGATTTTCTGTATAGTGTTTATACTTTATTTCTTCTTTTGTTGTCCTATACTCCTATCCGAAAATTGATTTCGATAAAAGCAATATAATTATCGCATTATCGATAGTCAACTTTAAATGTGAAATATCCGAATTTTGGAGGCAAATTTCAAGTATAAATACACAATGAATCGGAGTAATAAAATATCAATTGAATTAAACCCATTTTTGCAATCGACATCACAAATTCCGTCCGGGACATCAAACAGTAAGCTGTGTATTTATTAGAAATTTTTAGAGAACGTCTTTGAATTTGATTAAAAAACAGAAATTATTTTAAAATGTAATAAATAATTTCTATTAATTTTTAAATCTTTGTTA
>NW_021774011.1:0-988 GCF_005508785.2 Acyrthosiphon pisum | reverse complement strand
TAAAATAAAAATTTTTCATGTATAATTACTTTTTTGATCTAAATTATTTGTATGCATGTATTTAAATAATTTCTTTTTATCAAATACAGTCATTAATATTATTAAATATTGTCATTTTTAAATTTCCTACCTATTCCAAAAAAATATATGAAAAATGTAAGAGTTACCTATTGGTAATTCACTAAATTATCATACATAATTATTTCAGAATGTTATAATTAACAAATAATAATTCATAATTACATGGACATGAAAAGGGAGGGCCAGAGGGGGCTTAGACCACTCTGAGCCATCTAATAATATGATAATAATATATCTAATAATATGCCTCTCTAAGATAATATGTACATAATTTTAACACTACATATTTTAATATATAGCCAAACTTTATTATAATATATTATACCTATAATTTATGAGATAAAAAATGTGCTATAAACAATTATTAAATATACTCAGACTCAAGGAATCTACTGGAAAAATGTTAGTAATTTAGTATTTATAATATTACCTATGAGCTATCCAAAATTCAAATGCTTATATTTGTAATACCTTTTGTCCTTTTTATAAGCATTTATTACTTGGTTGTACCTATATAATATTATTATATTATATTAACAGAGATCCTGGGGATACCAAAATATAATATGCTAAATGCTTGATAGATTTATATGGCCATCATATATCAGTGCTTCTCAAGCTGGAGGCATGGCTATATTATACTGGCATGACTATTTTATTTACATATTTTCTTTAGGCTTTAAGAAAAAAATATACTAAAAACATAAATTTACTATAATTTTAATAATTTATCTGTGTGAAATGGTAGGTACATGTAATTTTTGTATATAATTAAGAAAAAATAATTTATGATTTGATTAAGGGGCCTTGACAGTTTTACATCAAATTTAGGGGATCACACAACAAAAAAAAATGAGAAGCACTGTCCTAGATTAAACTGTAGTATATCTAAATATATATAATATGT
>NW_021774010.1:0-595 GCF_005508785.2 Acyrthosiphon pisum | reverse complement strand
ATGTTTCGTAATAAGTTAATTCACTCTAATTTTTAAGCTAATGGCATAAAACATGAACTGCTTAGCGTAAATTTGGTATGTTACATGTTTGTAAGACGGAGACAACACACGTGGGTGTGGTGTCCTCTTAAATATTAGAGTAAATTAACTTATTACGAAACATAATATGATTGTATTTTTATAATATTTTAATTTTTAAGCAAGTTATGTGTACATAATATTCAAACATAAAAAAATTCTCACAAATCATTTGGAAATTAAAATATTGTCCTAATAAACAACGAGAGAACACCGTTAATGTTTTTATTTAAGTTTGAGAATAGACCAATTCACTTCAATTGTTAAATATAACAACACAAATTGGAACTGCAGAACGCAAATGTCATTATCCATGTGAAACAACATAAAAACGCGGGTGTGACGTCAGCTTATTTTTTTTTCAATATTCACAATATGATAACGTTGCACCAGCATATTGTGTCTCTCCGTCTTAAAAATGTACAACATAGCAAAAAATATTTTGCGTGGAAAACAACCGAGAACGCTACAGTCATAACTAAAAAAGAAATTTTTTACCACATAAAAAGGAGAACTT
>NW_021774009.1:0-821 GCF_005508785.2 Acyrthosiphon pisum | reverse complement strand
TAATTTGAAAAATTATTTGTAGTTTAAAATTTATAAAATGTTCAATTTTTGTATCTAAGAAATGAAAATTAAAACAAAGATTCCACGTAAGTAATTAATTCTGTTACCAAAAAATCTAAAAAATACATTTACACAGTTTATTTTTATAGTAATTTTAAGTTCAAATTTGGACGAAATTACATATTAAAAACCTGGAATAACTATTTTAGTTATTTTGTTGTGATTGTATAATATGTTTCGTGGGTATACTTGAAACTTCTTAAGTATACTATTATATATCTATGATAGTATCACGGTTTTTTGTTGATGCATAACGCGTTATAAGTACCTGATGGATATTGTGATATGATTAATTTGGAATTTATTATAGGTCAATTTTTTTTTAATACCATATATATAATATTATGTCTTATACCTAGACTGACATACCGTCTCCGCTCAGAATCGTTTTTCTTATACAATGATATTATATCATTGAATTCAAATTTAATACCATCCATTATACAGTGACCCACTTGTAACTTACTGTACAGCAGAGCGACATCCACTTACCCACCTTTTTTTTTTTGTCCATGTATATTGGTAGCCACGGGCCACAAAAAAATGAGCCGCGGGCCGCGTGTTTGACATGCCTGGTCTACGCGAAATAATATTATGATTGTGTGATATTAAGTATAATCATTCATTGAGACATATTATACTAAACTTTTAAATCTTAATTAATATTAAAATAACTTTATCATGAGTTACAATACTTACAAGTGTAATAACTTAGACGTTATAACGTACGCCGTCTACGTGTCTTTAAAATATAATACTTA
>NW_021774008.1:0-854 GCF_005508785.2 Acyrthosiphon pisum | reverse complement strand
TTTTTTTTTAAATACTATGGACTATAATATAATTGATAGACTGACATACCATCTCCGCTCAGAATCGTTTTTCTATACAATGATATTATATCATTGAATTCAAATTTAATACCATCCATTATACAGTGACCCACTTGTAACTACTGTACAGCAGAGCGAAATCCACTTACCCACCTTTTTTTAAACGTGATTTAATTATTTCAACTATAATAAATATTTAATTAACCATTTTTTTTTATTTTAGAATAATATTGATATTACTATATTAGTGTCTTAATACTTGTTACATGATATACATAGCATTTTGGAAATCTCACGTACCGTTTGACAATCTATTGATACAAATAATACACTTATCACTTATTATAACAATAATACGCAGTTTGGTAGGTAAAACAATATCATCATTCTAAAAAATGGTTCAGTTATAATATGTAATATGCGTATAGACGCGGAAGACTAATACGTTATAATATTATGAGGAGGTTAATGGTTTAACCATCGAGCTCAAATAATCGATGCATAAAATAAGAATATATCGTCGTCGTTTGTGAAAATCCTAGATTTTCCACCAAAATCATACACGCACGTGTGTCGGTGACGTAGGCAGAGTACTACGAATAGTGTAGGTACCTACTAACCCCCTCGTTCGTGTTGTAGGAGCACGCTCGATATATTATATACGGTGGCACTGTTTGAATAAATATAATTTTTTCGATTCGGGTCGTGGCAGTGGTGATGAAAGTTCGCCAACTTTTCATGTTGACTTTTATTCGGGTTTATTCGCCATTCCGACCGCGTCCACCGCCAGACATGTCTAATGACTTACGCCCACCCCTCCCCGTCACCCGACT
>NW_021774007.1:0-1119 GCF_005508785.2 Acyrthosiphon pisum | reverse complement strand
TTATACCTTATTCCCGAGTCTATTATTATGTTGTTGTAACCGATTAGGTATACTCGGTGAAGAACTTTACGGTAAGGCATAATATGCCGCATATCGTATATAATTTTCAGAGCCCGCGCTATTACCTTAGCAGTACCTATATTATGCACATGTTAGTATGTTACCTATATGGCTATAATATATTCGCTCAAAAACTATAGTGAAATCCGTTCGCTAATTACATATGAATACAAATTGTAGAAATAAGCGATATAGCTGCAGGTATACGTGTCGAAATTTTAACGCGAAACTGTGAAGTCCTAGTATACTGCCATATAGATAATATTATACTGCCTATAATTTAAGTGCCTATATATGGTACACTATATCAATAATTAATAGATTTTAAAAAATAAATTAAATAGTTTGTAAGTTTGAAACCAATAACAACTGTACCTACCATAATGTATTGTCAAACGATGAGGGTGAGGGTGAGGGTAAGGGCGGAGATGACTTTTTTTCCAATATTTATTATAATATTTTAAATAAATTATTGATATTTATATAGATAAAATAATGAGAATAATAATATTTTTAGATTCTGAACGAAGTGATGAATGTATTGATTTTACAATGATGTGTGTTTTTTTTTTTTTTTTTTTTTTTTTGTGTCTGACGACAACTTTTGGAGCAGTAAAAATGCTTCGATTTTCAAAAGTTGTACCTTTTCTGAAAGGAAAGTGAATCTAGTTGGTACTTTGGGGGGTCAAAAGTGAAAATTTCCCAATACTTTTCAAAAGCGGCAGGAAAAACCTTAAAAAAATAATGGAAAAACGCGAATTTTTACGCAAAACCAATTTTTGACAAAAACGAAAACTTAATTTTACTGTAACTCAACAAATAATTATTGTAAGCACTTGAAATTTGCAACAGATGTTTATATTAGCGTTGTCTATACAGGGTTAAATTTTCAAAGTGTTTCGACTTTTTTTGAGCTATTTATAGACAAATGAAATTTTCAATTTTTCTAAGTATTTTTTTTTAAAATAACGATAAAAAATTTTTGGTTGGATAGAAAACTTTGAAAATTTAATACAAGGTTTCTTATAAGTTGTTCTCACAGTGATAAAAAAAAATCCA
>NW_021774006.1:0-827 GCF_005508785.2 Acyrthosiphon pisum | reverse complement strand
TGTCATTCGCAAATCTCATCCGACTACTCCGCCGGAGTTAATCAAATCAGAGCTCGAACAACGTCTTTTGAAGTCAGGCAGGTCTCAGCCGTCTACACAAAGTAAATAAAAATCCACTACCACTGTTCTTTGTGGACCTCGAACCAACCAGCCAATCCAACGACATCTTTCAACTCACGTCACTTCTCCACACAAAAATAAAGGTGGAGGAACCTTACAAGCCTAAAACTATTAGCCAATGCACTAATTGCCAAGTATACGGACATACTAAATCCTATTGTGGCTATCCAGCTCGTTGCGTTCGCTGCGGTGGTCATCATTTATCATCAGACTGTCCGAACACCCGCGATGCCCCACCCAAGTGCGCTCTCTGCTCTGGCGATCATCCTTCTAATTACAAAGGCTGCACCATCTATAAAGATCTACAACGAAGAAAAAATCCAAAATCAAGTAATCACTTATCTAATAAGTTTAGCTATAAAAATACCAATGTACAAGATACCCACACAGTGAAAGCCTCCACAACACACCCTTCAGAGTCGACTCCTACCTACGCCCAAGCTACTTCCAATTCTCATTCCAATCATACGGTACCTTCACCTGCTCCAGACATAAACAAAATAATGTCAACCTTCATTGACGAGTTTAAACAATTAATTAATCCTCTAATCGCCCTACTAACCAAAGTAATCACAAAACTTCTAGATTAAAAAACATGTCATCTCCTACAAGTAACTCACTTCTAATTCTCCTTTTTAATGCTAACGGCCTCAAAAATCACCAAAATGAACTACAGGTAGTACTACAAGAAAAACGTATTGATATTG
>NW_021774005.1:0-1772 GCF_005508785.2 Acyrthosiphon pisum | reverse complement strand
AAATTACATATTTAAAACATTAAAAAAATATTTATTGATAAATACTTGAAATAACATGTTTTAAAAATGTTTATTAAATATTATTTTTATAAAACGTTTTACCAATAAATGTTTAAATGTTTTAAAAATATTGAATAAACATTTATGTGCTACTTGGGAAGCCTCCTATCACCATCTACGTCACCAAAAAATCTTTTAGAATAAACACGGCGATGGATAGTTGGTTGGATTGGAATGCCCCATTTATTACATTGGTCTGTTGCAGATGAAACCAATGCTTCATACTGGTTTCTTAAATTCATCATTGAAACTGTAGCCTGTTTTAAAAACTCACATGCATCCTGGAGATGAGTATCTGTGCCTTGCAATTTTTTAGATACAAGTTGGAAATTCCTCAACACATTTTCCCATATTGTTAATAACAAAATAAATTGAAATGATTCAATTTTTTTTTTTAGCCCAGCGGCCATTAATTTTTCATCAGATTTATTACTGGTTAGTGACATATTAGTTAATGATTTTAATACAGCTATAAATCTAGTTTTTAGTGCATATACAGCATTGTGTTTAGCTTCCCATCTAGTAGTACAAACTTTTTTCAAAACTATTTTGGCTGTGTCATTTCCTAGAGCTAATGAAGCCCATCTAGGGGCTGACTTACTGAAGAATAGAAATATATCTTGAATAGTATCGAAAAACTGAGACATTTTAGGCGTAGTTTTGGATAAATCACACAATACTAAATTTAAATTATGTGCTGTACAGTGAACATAAGAAGCACTTGGTATTATATCGCAAATTCGTTTTTGGACACCCGAATAAATTCCACTCATGACGGCAGCGCCATCATAGCCCTGTCCTCTACACTTCTTCAAATCCAAATTGAACACATTTAAGACATCTTTTATTAAATTAACATGGTTTTCTGCTCCATGTTTATCTAATGTAAAGAATCCTAAAAATGACTCTTTTAATTGAAATGTACGATCAATATGGTTCACAACCACATGGCGTAATATAAAACTAACTTGATCAATTTTTGTAACATCTTGAGTTGAGTCCATAATAATTGCAAAACATTGAGCAGACCTGACTTCATCACATATAATTGTTCTCATATTTGTAGCTAATAAATCTATCAACTCATTTTGAATCTTCCAACTTAAGTATTTGGTTTGAGTTTCTTCTTTATACAATAATTTATTTAACACTGGATCAAAATCAGCTAGTAATCGTACAGTTCTTAAAAAATTACCTTCATCTCCTAAATTTTCAGTTTTTCCTTCATTTCCACGAAGAGCAGTGTTCCCAGAAGTTAGAAATAAAATGATCTTTATTAAACGTGTAAGAATATCCCTCCAATATCGAGCTTCATCGGAAATGTGCTCTTCAAGTTTCTTATCAATCGTTTGATTTTTTACCCAAAGAACTCGTAATTTAATAGCTTCAATATGTTGGGTAGATAATTCATGCACTTGAATTTTTTGAGACATATGCTGCCAGTCATTTATTCCGTTAATCCAATTTAACTTTAACTTGGGATTTTTCCTATCTGCAAACAGCCAACAGGTTTCACAGTAAGCTTTATTCAGGGCAACGGAATAGCATAGCCATAATCTTGGTATTTTAATACCAGTAGGATTTGTAACAAAATAATATTCTGAAGAAAATGTACGTCTCTTGGGATCAGAGTTATTATAGTATGTTGGTAAATTATCAGGAAATTTGATATTTGGTTTACATGGCCCAAACATTATAATTTGTCTTTTTAG
>NW_021774004.1:0-3181 GCF_005508785.2 Acyrthosiphon pisum | reverse complement strand
TGTAGATACTTGAAAAAAATTGTCCGCTGTTTACGGACATTGTCAGTTTTAAATTTTTTTAGTTTTTTTTTTTTTATAAATATCAATAAAATTTTATTTGTTGGGACAAAAAGTGTAAAAAAATTTTTTTATAAGCATTTAAAGATTGAATTTTGACAAAATTTATGAAATTTAAAATTGAATAATTATTTTTTAGTTAATAATTTATAAAATGTTCAACTTTTATATCTAAGGCTTGAAAATTTAAAACAAGATTCCATGTAAGTAGTTTATTCTGTTACCAAAAAATCTATAAAACACATAAGCACAGTTTATTTGTATAGTCATTTTAATTTCAAATTTAGACGAAATTACATATTATAAAACCTAGATTAATTATTTTAATTATTTTGTTATGATTGTATAATATTATTCGTGGGTACTTGAAACTTCTAAAATATAATATTATATATCTATGATAGTATCACACTATCACGGTTTGTTGTTGATGTATAACTCGTTATAAGTACCTAATGGATATTGTGATATACTGATATGATTAATTTGGAATTAATTACAGGTACCTATTATCGGTCAATTTTTTTTTAATACCATAGATAAGTATATATATATGTCTAATACTTAGACTGATATACCGTCTCAACTCAGAATCGTTTTTCTTATACAGTGATATTATATCAATGGTTTGGTCAGCACTGTAAAAAGCGTTTATATCTAAAATTTTCGAAATACTTTTAATACAAATCTTCATTTAATTTAATCAATAATATAAAACAAATAACAATATTAAACTATCCATTATACTTTATAGTCAATAGAACATATTTGTGGCGTAGGAGCCACGATCAAAAAAAAGAGGCGTAAGAGTCATTTTTTTTTTTTATTGACATTAAATACACAAATATGTTATGATTATATACAATTAATCAATACAAAATACGTAAAAACTCATTATAAATCATATTTTTTTTTTTTTGGAGGGGGGGTTCATGATGCCATTGACCCTCATTAATCAACACTCCGCAGCATTTAACAGCATATTATCTAACATTATTTTGTTAATGAATGATGAAATTAGGTATATAACAATATATATAGGTCTACCTACTGAGTTAGATAGGTACATGGTACATATTATATTGTTTCTCTAAACATAATATTATTTCGAATGTTGGGCGAATAACCATGGCATAAAAGTAAAGGACCTATGCCAGGGACGGCAAATTATTTTGACACTACGTCTAATAATTACGTTTATTTTTTTTTTTAAGTGTGCCATTAAATTATGAAAAGAAGTACTATTTATCAGTCAACAACGAATATTCAATTTTATCTGTAGCTATTTAGATATTAATATAATATACATTTTGATGTTATTTTTATTAAAAATAAAAATTATACGTATATTAAATATAATAAAAATATTTTAATTTATCGCGTATCACCTGGAGCACTCGTGTGTTGGTTTTGCCATCCTTGGAATGTGTTTTTGCCTCGGACTAATAATAGACTTATACCTTAGTCCGTGTTTTTTTCCTGATAATTATTAATTACAATACAGAAAAGCTTGATTAATAATCTTTAATGTCTTATTATTTCACTTTTTTTATTGATATACCAATAAACTACTACCTATCTCCTGCATACTAATAATACGGTTAAATTAAATAATGGTTTACTACTACAACTGCCGCCTATCATAGTATGTAAGTAATTCATTGGTATAATATATGTAGGTACATAGTTTATTATATAAATATACGTGTATACAATTAGTTATAAAAAGGCGGGTAAGTGGATGTCGCTCTGCTGTACAGTAGGTTACAAGTGGGTTACTGTAATGGATGGAATTAAATTTGAATCCAATGATATTATATCATTGTATACGAAAAACGATTCTGAACGGAGATGATTTGTCAGTCTAGGATATATTATTTTTAAAGAAAAACTTATGGAGAACCTTGTACCAAATTTTAAAAACTTAGTTATAAAAGAAAACATTTTTACGATTTTTCAACCACTAAATTACTTGCAAATTTTCGCAATTTTGACATATTTCGTATAAATTTGAACTTTAAATGCTTATAAATAAAAATTGTGACAATGTATTCCTTTTATTTTGCAACTGCTATTGTAAAAATATGTTAGGAGCCTTGTATTAAATTTCCAAATCTTAGAATTAAAAAGAAAAACTTTTATGAATTTCTGTCTAAGATAATTTGAACATTGCCGTAATTTTTACGTATTTAGTCAAAATTTGAACTTTAAATGCTTATAAAAAAAAAATCGTGACTATATATTTCTTTTATTTTTCAATTGCTATTGTAAAAATATATTATGAGCCTTGTATTAAATTTTGAAATCTTAGATATAAAAGGAAAATTTTTTATGAATTTCTAGCATAAAATAATTTACGAATTTTCGTGATTTTTACATAATATGTTGTCAAAATTTGAACTTTAAATGCTTATAAATAAAAATTGTGACAATGTATTCCTTTTATTTTGCAACTGCTATTGTAAAAATATGTTAGGAGCCTTGTATTAAATTTCCAAATCTTAGAATTAAAAAGAAAAACTTTTATGAATTTCTGTCTAAGATAATTTGAACATTGCCGTAATTTTTACGTATTTAGTCAAAATTTGAACTTTAAATGCTTATAAAAAAAAAATCGTGACTATATATTTCTTTTATTTTTCAATTGCTATTGTAAAAATATATTATGAGCCTTGTATTAAATTTTGAAATCTTAGTATATAAAAGGAAAATTTTTTATGAATTTCTAGCATAAAATAATTTACGAATTTTCGTGATTTTTACATAATATGTTGTCAAAATTTGAACTTTAAATGCTTATAAATAAAAATTGTGACAATGTATTCCTTTTATTTTGCAACTGCTATTGTAAAAATATGTTAGGAGCCTTGTATTAAATTTCCAAATCTTAGAATTAAAAAGAAAAACTTTTATGAATTTCTGTCTAAGATAATTTGAACTTTGCCGTAATTTTTACGTATTTAGTCAAAATTTGAACTTTAAATGCTTATAAAAAAAAAATCGTGACTATATATTTCTTTTATTTTTCAATTGCTATTGTAAAAATATATTATGAGCCTTGTATTAAATTTTGAAATCTTAGTATATAAAAGGAAAATTTTTTATGAATTTCTAGCATAAAATA
>NW_021774003.1:0-1034 GCF_005508785.2 Acyrthosiphon pisum | reverse complement strand
TTTAAAAATCATGTTAAAAAAGGTGGGTAAGTGGATTCGCTCTGCTGTACAGTAGGTACAAGTGGGTCACTGTATAATGGATGGTATTAAATTGAATTCAATGATATAATATCATTGTATAAGAAAAACGATTCTGAGCGGAGACGGTATGTTAGTCTAGGTATAAGACATAATATTATATTAGGTACCTATAATAAATTCCAAATTAATCATATCATAATATTTATTAGGTACTTATAACGCGTTATACATCAACAAAAAACCGTGGTACTATCATAGATATATAATAGTAGGTATACTTTAGAAGTTTCAAGTACCCACGAATAATATTATACAATCACAACAAAATAACTAAAATAGTTATCCTAGGTTTTTAATATGTAATTTCGTCCAAATTTGTACTTAAAATGACTATAAAAATAAACTGCGTAAATGTATTTTTTAGAATTTTTGGTAACAGAATTAATTACTTACGTGGAATCTTGTTTTAAATTTTCAATTCTTAGATACAAAAATTGAACATTTTATAAATTTTTAACTACAAAATAATTTTTCAAATTAAAATTTAATAAATTTTGTCAAAATTTGATCTTTAAATGCTTATAAAAAAAAATTGTGCCTATGTATTTTTAATATTTTTCAACTGATATTGTAACAATATATCAGGAGCTTTGTATTAAATTTATACACTTTTTGGCCCAACAGATAAAACTTTATTGATATTTATAGAAAAAAAAACTAAAAAAATTGAAAATTTACAATGTCCGTAAACAACTCAAAAAGAGTCAAATTATTTTAAAAATTTTATCGTATATATAAAATGCTAATATAAACATTCAGTGAAATTTTCAAGTTTCTACAGTCACTCGTTTTTTAATTACAACAAATTAAGAAAATCGTTACGTAAGAAATTGAGTGAATATCAAATGTTGTAAAAATATGAATTTCAAACGCCCATAAAAATTTAATTTGAGATTCTTATAGACATTTTTTTTTTGGTAAAGGTAGAATATCCTATATAGGAATCTTGTATT
>NW_021774002.1:0-484 GCF_005508785.2 Acyrthosiphon pisum | reverse complement strand
CACTAGACTATCTTTCTTTTGATGCAAACTCTTCCTTGTTCGTAATTTTTTCTTTTGTAGCTATTTTATTAATAACAATGAAATAATACTGAATTGTCTTATAAACAAAGTAAATATTTACCTATAATAAAAAGGACAATACATTCACTATTAAGTATTTTCACATTTGTAAATTTTTTTTTTTGTGTTAAATTAAGCACAAATTTATGATCATAGAAAATGAATAAAATTAAAAACATACAACAGAAAAAATTATGCTCCAGTTATAATCATTAAGTATAATTATTGTTTAACACCAAGGCCTCAATTATGAATTAATATTGAATTTTTAAATTTTTATTCAATCACCTTCTTTATTAAATTATATATATTTTTAACATGATTTTTAAATAGTTCATTACATCTTATAATCATTATAGCCTCCAAAAATTCTTCGTCTAAAACTCTAAAGATGCATGCAAATCAAAAGCCCAATTTAAAGCCC
>NW_021774001.1:0-957 GCF_005508785.2 Acyrthosiphon pisum | reverse complement strand
GTATGTGGTCATATTTTGAATATTACTTTTAGGTACGTAAACTCGAGATACGTCAGCCCGCCAGAAGCCATCTGGCGATTGTTTTCGTACAAATTGCACGGCAAAAGTCACGTGGTCGTCAGGCTTCCTGTTCCTGGAGGGTCGTCAGAACGTGTACTTTGCGTCGGGCCAAGAAGAAGAACGGCTACAGAACCAAGCTGTACGTCACACGAAACTCACGCAGTTCTTCGCGCTCAACGCGACCAACGCGGATGCTCGACAATACTTGTACCACGACATACTGATGCATTACACCTGGCAGGTTCCACGGCCAGAAAGAAATCTCGGTTATGTCGACAATGGTGTCCGCGGCTGATTCGGATGACGAACGTCACGTTGGCTCGGATGTACGTAGTGAACCCCAGTGGGTTCAGTGACCGGGACCGTTTCCACTTGAGATTGCTACTTCTGAACCGAAGAGGCCCGCAGTCCTTTCAAGACATAAGGACGGTGGACGGGGTCATTCACGAAACATTCACCGCGGCTGCGGCTGCACTCGGACTATTGGAAGACGACCGAGCGTGGCGGGATTGTTTGACGGAATCGGCGACGTTGGACACACCGCGGCAACTGCGGTATCTGTTCGTCACTATACTGGTGTTCTGCCATCCCTCCAACTGTCGGGCGTTGTACGAGGCGAACGAAGCAAACATGATGGAAGACTTCATTCGGCGTCTGCAAGACGTCGACCGCGCGAGGGCCGCGTGTCTGGCGGCCATCGAGGATCTACTTCGTGCGCACGGAAAGTCGCCGGTCGACTACGAATTGCCCCTCGCCGACCACCGTCTACTGGAACCACTGCAGCAGGAAGATGCGCTGTTCCGAGAAATAGGCACGGTGGGCCCCACAAGTGGACGCCTTGAACGCCGAACAGCGAACGGTGAACGACCGCTTGATGGCGGCCGTCGACGACCCGCG
>NW_021774000.1:3793-5013 GCF_005508785.2 Acyrthosiphon pisum | reverse complement strand
CTCATCAATGGTTTGGTGATCTTGTTACCATGAAATGGTGGACCGGCCTTTGGTTGAATGAAGGATTTGCCGAGTATGCAGGACTCCGCGGAGTGGATTTCGTAAGTTTCATAACCGTCAGACGGTTATTAATATCTAATTTAGTATGGAAAAACGTAATCATATTATTGTTTTATTTTTTTTTGATACTTTATAGTTGTTCCCAGACTCAAAATTTTTCCAAGTCAAAAACGTTGAAAACTTTTTACTCGTTTTGGACTTCGATTCGGATCAAGCGGCAGACCCGTTGTCGGTAGCCATAGAAAAGCCCGATGACATAGCACCAATTTCGGCGGACCCGATAACGTTCGCAAAGGGACCAATTTTGTTGCATATGATGAACACGCTCCTTGGCGAGAATACGTTCAAACAAGGCATCAGAAACTACATACACAAATACAAATTTTCCAACGCCGAACAGGATGACTTGTGGTGCTTATTGACGGAGGAAGCACACCGACAAGGAACTTTGGACAAAAATCTAACCGTGAAACAAATAATGGACCCTTGGATTTTTCAACCCGGTTATCCCGTATTGAATGTCGTCCGGGATTATTCTGCGGGCACGGTTACATTGACCCAGGTAAACTCACGGACAAAAATAATTGGATTTCTTATTATGTTATGTTGATGAGATTTATTGTTTTTCAAAAAATATTTTCTTATAATACTATACGTACCTAATGTTGCAGGAAAGGTATCTATCGATCAAATCAAACGGTACGGACAATAAAACCTGTTGGTGGATACCAATCACTATGACAACTTCTGGGGACTTAAACCCAGTGTTGTGCTTTAGATAATTCTATCTAGATAAATTTATCTAGATATGTTATCTAGATAAAAACTTCATATCTTTATCTTATCTAGATAAAAAATAAAATTGACATCTAATTTTTATCTAGATACAAATTATAGCCATCTAGATAAATTTATCTAGATAATTCACAAAATCCATAGCTAATAATTAGTAATAACTATTTTACAATATTATCATTCAATATAAAATAGATAACTTAATAAGAAATCTAATTTGTATTACTTGCAAAAATTGGTACTAAAATAGTTTTACATAACATTTATTAGTAATTATGAATAATGCACAGATATAAACTACTATTATAGTATATTATAACTGTTGAATAATGACGATTTATTATGTCAATATTCATAGGAGATGC
>NW_021774000.1:0-2887 GCF_005508785.2 Acyrthosiphon pisum | reverse complement strand
CTAGATAATTTTAAATTCAGATATCTTATCTATATCTAGATAATTTTTTTTTATCTAAGCACAACACTGCTTAAACCAGACAAATGCGACATTCTGGTTGAATTGCGAAAACAACAGCCTCACCATACCATTGGCCAATGACAACGAGTGGGTCATCTATAACATGCAGATGACTGGTAGGTCTTATATTATGTAACGGTTAGGATTTATACCTGTTCCTATTACAAAAACTATCGTAAAAGATAACACATATTTAAAGGTAATCATGTCAATTTTTATTTCACGTATAGATTTTATATAATATAATTTATTAATTTAGAATACAAACAGAATATTGTAACATATAATTCATTACGAAGACTTATACGGAAGCCTCGTCTTATATAATATAAACTCGCGAATGACAATACAATGTTTCCCATTCACATTTAATATTGCTTAAAGTACTCACAGTATCGCAGGCTACTTATTAATAATATTATGTTTGATAATGATTGCCGTAGTAGAAATAGTGTTGATAATACGGCAATTGTTAGTAGGTCTCTAGTGGTATGGTATCGCAGATAGCGAGAATTATAGTGCGCGACAGCTGCAGTTACAATGCGGGACGATACGTAACGACAATACACATCGGCGATTACGGCTCGTGGCGACAATTATAATGCGTAACGATAAAACAAAATGATAATAATGGCGTTGTATATTATTTTAACCTTCCCCTTTTTACGGGTGGCCGTAAATATTATACACGGCGAGGTAATGCGGCGATCGGACTGTCCTATAGCCTTCCCGACGATCGGGTGGCCGAGGATAGTTTATACGGTGGCGGCAGCGGCGGCGATTCGGTATAACGACGTGGACACTAGCTGCTGTCAGTCCAGGCCAAATGCATTTGTGAGCAGTGTTGAGCAGCATCTAGATAAATGTACCTAGATAAAACTACAGCATCTTTATCTCATCTAGATAAATAAAATATCAGGTATCTGGTTGTCATCTAAGATAAACTGTATACTTATCTACATAAATATATATAGATAAATAAATAATTTTTAGTTTCAATTGATTTGTTGGTAGTTTGGTACTTTTCATTTTTAATTTTTTCTTAATATCATTGATCAAACAAAATATTATTACACTATTCCTGAAAATAAACGTGAATATATTTATTTTTTCATAGCGGTAATTGTATTGATATAGCCATACATGTATAGTATCTCAGCTCATTATCATTGACACGAATGTGTTTGTTCTTTATTATTTATTAGGTATTACGTTTCTCGTGTAATGTTGATAACTAGAAATGGTTTCAATGAAATAATATCGTTCTTGTCTATTTATATAAAGCTAAATAATTTTGTTTCAATCACTGTTTGTGAGTCTAGCCTTCCCTAAGGTGGCCGAGATCCTTAACTTACACTAACCAGCTACTGACTTGAGCTAGAGTCGCAAGAGCGAACTGTAGGCATTTTGTGTAGCGGCCGGGCTCCATTATATATAGCATTTGGGTCCCGTGCGCGTGGAGATTACCTGATATTTTTCATTAAGGGGATTTGATACCGTGATTTTCAGTTTTCGTATTTGAAAGTATTTAAAAGTATTTGAACATTTTTGTATTTCAATTTTTGGAGAAGCTAAAATCAAAAAATCAAAAATGTGGGAGAGTATATTTCAAGTAGACTTGATGACAAATTCAAATCTGTTTTCAGAATTCTTATCACTTCATTAGATCAATTGTTATGTTTGGCAAAAAACATGTCTAAAATACTATGTCACGCTTGTGTTAGACGAAAACAGAAAATCACGGTATCGAATCCCCATATATACATATTATATTCATTATATGTTTTTATAGTTTTATTCAGAGTGTCTTACGATACACGAAACTGGATGGGTATCATTTGTACGCTGAACGATCCAACCAAATACGAAACTATACCCACGTTAAACCGAGTACAGCTTATCTTGGATTCGCTTGGCTTTTCAAAAGCTGGTGACATGGACTACGAAATCACGTTCCAACTTTTGAAATATCTAAGAAACGAAAAAGAGTACTCACCGTGGTTTGCTGCTCTCACCGAATGGAGAAAGATTGACTATTTACTGATGAGGACTCCGAAACATGCAGTGTTCCAAGTTAGTTTAAAAGGCATTTCTTATTTTATTATTAACTACAAACGTCTAGGATTTCTAACGATGAGCTATTCATTTGTCCACGAATAACACAGTTATAACTTATAGTAAACGTACAATAAAAAGACATTTAAAGACATACAGGGTGTCCCGTGAGGATTTACCCATTGCGATATCTCCTGAAATAAAGAAGATATCTCAATTCTGGTTTTTTAATAAGACTCACAGGGATAAGAACTACAAACATTTGATGTTTTAACTTATTTTAATGTTTTGGTAAAAAAGTTAAAAAATATGTACCTATTTTTATTAAATTTTTAAAAAAAAAATTGAAGATAGCCATTTTGTAGAGTTAATTTTTTTGAAAATAATGACGTTTCAACATTTTAATTTCATTAATCTTCTGATTTTAATATTTTTTCTACTTTTGAAAAAACTGTGAATTATTTAATACCGTAGAGGTAGGACTAACGTATTCATTATGACTTGCTTTTCGCAGTCCAATGTAGATAAGAAATAGAGGCCGTTTGTTTATATTTCTGTATTGATACACCTTGGGTATGATTGTATATTTTTATCTATAAAAGTCATAGAGATAATCAGATGATCAATATAGGTATACTTTTTTGGCCTCAATTTATTCATATAGGTAATAAATTGTATTCATCACCGGTAAGACGTTATGTTCTATCCATGTTTTTACTATCTATGTTGTGGTTAAAATGTGGTGGCCATATTTCTAGTTAGCAATCAATGG
>NW_021773999.1:0-2250 GCF_005508785.2 Acyrthosiphon pisum | reverse complement strand
ATCTTTAAAATTTAATACAAGCCACAAGGTTCCACATAAGTTGGTGCTAGTGGAAATTAAAAAAAGTTTAGCGTCATATTATTCCATGAAAATAACTAAATTTCACACATCTTAAGATTTGAACACCCCCTTGAAATGTGCCCTCTGATCTTAGTTCATGATAATATCAGGGTTGCCACCCGTCCCGTATTTCACGGGATAGTCCCGTTTTCAATAAATTTGTCCCGCGTCCCGTATTCATAACGAACGGGACGCAATATGTCCCGTATTTAAGTTTTACTTAAAATAATACATAAATATCATGAAATTTAAAATTTGTAGGACGTATAATCCATTAAAAGTTAGTTTTGTGGTATAACATAGATAAGAGATTGATACGATTAAGTTGTGTTTACTATTTTACTATCAGACGTGATATTTTTCTGTATTCTGTTTAACTATTTCTATTTTTAGATATTACTGTAGTCTGTAGTATTACCTATTGATAATATTATTAAATAATATACAAGTTAATAGTTATCAATGTGCGTACAAGCAAACAAATATGAAAAATATAAGAAAATCTTTGGTAAATTTTATGAAAATGTTAATTCATATTTATGTAAGTGGTTTAACTTCTCAGATGACAACATTTTTAAAGTGTTTGAATGCTTACAATTAAACAATGAAATTTCTTACAATGATCTAGTGAAAGTTGTTAAAACATTACAGTTAGAAAATATTTCTTTAGATGGCCTTTTTAATGAATATTGCACAATAAAACCTATTTTAAATAATATTTATAGTGAAGAGCAAAATGTGTACTCTAAGTGGACAAAAATATTTTCAAGTGGTACAAAAGAAAATTTAAAAAATATATTTCTTTTAGTTTCTCTATGTCTTAAGTATTCCACCATCAAATGCTTACGTTGAACGAGTTTTTTCTATGATGAACCAAAAGTGGTCAAAAGAAAGGAACCGGTGCCATGTAGAACTCATAAAATCAGAACTTCAAATAAGTCTTAACTTTTCTGAAAATTGTTCTGATTTTATTGAAAAAGTGAAACTTGATGAAGAGTTACTTAAAGCAGTAAGAAGTAACAAAAAATATTCCTTCAAAACAATCAAAACTCAAAAACTTAACTAGTTGTTTCAATTACATTATTCTATATCAAATTTATTTATATACATACTACATAGATACATTAATGTATTAAATATGTTAATCCCGTTTATATTATTTGTGTATACATATATTATTACTGTATACTATACAGTAAAAATTAAAATAAAGAGCCATTTATATTTTGTATTTTAATTTTTTAAGGAGCTAAAAAACTTGACTATATTTTATTTCATTGGAATACGAGTACTAATAAATCAAACTCAATAACATCATTAATATAAAAAAAAAATATGTCCCGTATTTTTGACACTGAAAGGTGGTAACCCTGGATAATATCCAGATACCTATTCGGTTTTCAGTAATTTACACACTACTATGTACCACGGACTAAGATATCTAGGGTTCCTGCCAGTTAGTAACGTCCGGTTGATGTGTTTTCTTAAAAAAATACGGCCTTCGGGACATGGGTTGCGGCTTCCAGATTGGAGGTTATGTACGAGCGACATGAATGATGTTGTAAACGTAATCGGGTCGCAAAATGTAAGCTGATAAACATTACAAAATATTAAAACGGAAGAAAACGACTTTTGAAAAATAAAAGTTTGTTTACACTGTTAGACGTACATGGTACATAATATTACTACATTATTCAATACTTTTTATTTTTAAGTAAATGCAATTATATCGGATCTCGCCTTTTGTACGTATAATAATTGACTCGTTACTAAATTTGAAACCGATAGTACGCAAAGACCGAATGTTTCTTCGACTAATTTTTCTATGATATGACGACAGAACAAGGTTGACCGATGAACGTAATTACTCTGTGACTATTGACTACTTGAACGACGACGGTAATATTGCTTGTGTGTATATTATCATATTTTGCATCTTATTTGTCATGATGTTTTGTTCAACATGTGTCTTTGTAGCGGTGGCTTTATTGGTTTGACGTTTGATTTCAGTGTATCATACTTTCGTGATTTAGTCATTTGAACCCACTCGTCACTCTCGTCATGTCCGAGAAAAAAGCCAAAAATAATGCCGACTGGAAGAAACGTGTAAAAGCTGAGTATTTCAGATTACTGCAGGCCAAAAAAACAAAGAAAGACGATGACAATGTATTAGCATGCATGAATAATCAG
>NW_021773998.1:0-2677 GCF_005508785.2 Acyrthosiphon pisum | reverse complement strand
GAGAATCATCAACACATTTAGCAGGTATAGACAGTATACATAGTTTCACGCTTTGAAAAACTACTTTCTAAGAAAATCAACGCTTTTAACTTCAAAGTACCTATTTGATACTCGATGTGCAATCGATAGCTACGAAAAATTTTAGGAGTGCATACTTGAAAGAATACTCTATAATCAATTCATTAGTAAAACCAAAATCTATAATTGTACGGTTATGAAAATTTGGCTGTAAGTATTAAAGAGATGATACAAAGTCCAATACAATTATTTTATACAGGTTATATATATCAAAATACATGGAACATTTCGTCATTTTTAGTTTAATAGAATAAATCAGCATTTTTTTTAAATTTTAAGTTAACGCACATAGGTACTTGCATGGGTATAAGGACAAAGTTACTTTGCTGTATAGTAGATTTTGCGTGTACTTGGTCATTGACTAGACCACTGTAATGGATGGTTTAGGTTAGGTTATTTGAATTCAATGATAATTGCATTAAATATATGAAAAACGATTCTGAGCGGAAACCGCGTACGGCGTACCTATTAGTAAACTATATTTCTAATTTATTTATGTAACTATTAGTTATTTATTTTTTCCTAAGTAATACGGTAGGTTGAACTATTTTTTTCCAAAAACATAGCATATGATATAAAATAATAATTTTAATGGGGCTTGGTGTAGCTCGATGGTTGGCCAGTGGCCTCAGTCACTAACATGTTGTGATGTCAAGCATCAGTTGACGTTGCTAATTCCGTGATGGGTGGCAAATCCTCTCCCCACATAAACGTGTTCCTCAACCAACGATAACCACCTTATAAAATGCTGATGGCCATGGTTGTCAATAGTTATAAGATAAATAAAAAAAAAATAATAATAACAATTTTAATGTTATAAATTATCATGTACCTATTATATTATTATTATAAATTATAAGTCAATACCCACATACATTGAACGGTGTGAATAGGTTCGTGAATCGTGATATAAATAGATGTCATTGCGTATTATGGAGAACGATAATTTAAGTTATAATGAGTCTTGACCTACCGCAGGCCGTCTCACCGCAAGTTAATTGCATCAAAGTTATCGCGTTTTATTATTTAATTGATTGAAAGTTATCTATAAATATTGCACCTTCTCGGCAGAAACCCTGGCACTCATTTAAACTAAGTTCCTATTCTATACCAACAATATTGTACCTATTCTAACAATTTATTATAATATAAATCAATATTATTATTAATATCATTGCTTAATAAAATACATTATTTCTACCCATACCTACACTTTTAATAAATTAGTCTTCGATTTTATATATTTTATATTAATAGGTATCTCATATTTTAATACTCTTATATATTTTTTCAAAAATTTAATTGTTACATACTTAATGTAGTGTTTGGCGTTTGCTATGATTTAATCTTTCTATCAATATTTATGTGTATTTTTTTATCTATCTAAAATATGTATATCATGTTGAAACCTTAGATATTAAAATTGAAAACTGTATGCATTTGTAAGAACAAAATAATTTGTCGATTTTGGTGATATTGATGAGTTTTGTCTGTAAATCAACTTTAAACGATTGGAAAAATATTCTGACTATGTATTTTCGATATATTTTAATTTGTGTAAGAACATCTTGTATTTAATTTTCAAGCTATTGACTGATAAAAATGTTATCAACATTTGTAAAAAAATAGGTTGATAATTTCAAATGTCTATTAAGAACTCAAAAAGAACCAAAATATTTAGAAAACGATATCATGTGTAGAAAAGACTCTAGGCTATTATTTTTTGAATAATCACAAAAAACAAAATTGATTTTAACGAAAACTATTGTTACGTAAAAAACACTGTTCTGTCACTTGTTTAATGTTTTTCTTGACTTTTTTTTGAACAGTTCTTGAAATCATTTAACTTTGAACAACTAGATCCAATTTATTACTAAATAACTGGATAATAAGCAAAATAATATCTAGCGAAATATACAATTTTGTTATAATTTTTTGTGCTTTTAATAGTAATTTTCTAAATAAAACTACATTAAAACACATACTACCTATATGTATCAAGGAAAAGATCAAGAAGTATTTTCTTATAAAATATCATTACAAACAACATAATATAGTACTCCAAGACTGTTTTTGTTTGTAGTATAAAGCGTGTAAATAAGTAATGACTAATTAGTAATTTGTGGAAGCATATAATATATTATTTTAATTAAGATGACATCTCTTCCGCATGATGTGTTACCTATGTCTTACGTTTGCATATTATATGCATCATAATAAATGTATGTTCGGCCGAACCAATTTTGTGTTGTAACTTGTTAGCTTTAATATTACAGTGAAATGATCAATTAGTATCAAAACCTTTGTTTATATGTTGGATTTTTCACAATTTATTCTTTGATTCTTATGCAAGTTTTGAGCATAAAATATTACGGTTTTAAAATTTTCAAAACTTGGGGGATCGCAAGAAAACAACAACATATAATAAACACAGATAATATTCTTAACTTTTAGTTAGATACTAGTCAATTCACTCTACTATAAAAGCTAACAACGAAAGTTATTCTTAAGAGGATGTCAGCGCACTATTTGTTTATTCTCTCTAGCCTATGCAAAAACATCAAATCCAGTAGACCAATATTGTATTGTCAGTTTAATA
>NW_021773997.1:0-801 GCF_005508785.2 Acyrthosiphon pisum | reverse complement strand
ATTTTATTTTCCATTTTAAGTCCTAGTTTTCCTATTTCAGATATAACTGTATATGCCATTCCTTTTCCACTATCATCATAAATTGGATCAAATTCTAAAAAATCTTCTCTAATAAAACCATTATCAATATATCTTACACACAAAGACATTTGTTCGATGCGAGATATATCACAAGTTTCATCTGCCAAAATAGTAAAAAATTATGATTGGTTCACTTTCAACACAATTTCTTTTTTAATAAGAGAACCGCATATTTATATTATTTCATTTTGAATTATGGGACTAATGTAAACCGATTTCCCCGATGAATTCATCAAATGACTTTTTAGTATTAAATCACCACTTAATGCTCGATATCTTAACAAAGCTCGAAAATTACCATCATTATTATCTTTTTCGCAATCAAAAATAGAGCCACTATCATCGTGACCTCTCATTGCTAACTCTTGACGACCGCAAAAAATAATAGTTTCTATTATTGGAATTAATTTTAAGCGATTTTCAATAACTTGAGCTTTTTTAAAAGAATCTACTTGTGTAGCTACATCAAATGTTTTATTTGCTATTATTTTAACAAACTCATCCGCTCTTAACGTTGACAAATTATGATAGTCAGCATTTGAGTGCGTTATAAAACATTCGAGAGCATTTTTCCAATTAATAAATGGTTTATTAACTAATGCACCGACTTTTACAGAGCTACCTTTTCCCGATGTTTCATTTGAAAACAATACACACATTTTACAAAATACACCTTCTAGTTTTTATGAATATACTAACCAGGAAAAACGAGTAATACAA
>NW_021773996.1:0-800 GCF_005508785.2 Acyrthosiphon pisum | reverse complement strand
TACGTTTACAATTTATTACAATGCTCGCTTACCTTTGAGATTACCGGCTTTCACGATTTTTCTGATCATCGTTACCATAATGATTTTGCGTTTATGCTTGCAGTCCATTTTCGTAGGGTGGCGTAGGCGTGATATTGCAAAATGTACAATAATTGTACCTACTTAATATATTGACGTAAAGTTACAAGAGTCGATTTGGAATTTCACACAAATTTAAACTAAATTAATAATTATATAGTTTGTATGTTTGAACGTTATATTTCATTTTCAGACACCGAAAATGATTTTATAAAAAAAATATTTGATTGTGTGAATATTTTATTTCTTATGGATACCATGTGTATATTATAATAATATTAAAAAAAGATTGTGAGTGGATGTCGCTCTGCTGTGCAGTAAGTTACAAGTGGGTCACTAGATGGGTTATATTAAATTTGAATTCAATGATATAATTTCATTGTATACGAAGAACGATTCTCAGCGTATACGCTTTGTGAGTCTGGATATTTTATATAATATTGTTATTATTTATTGTAGCCTGTATATTTTTTAGTTTATAGGTAGGTAGGTATAGTATTATTATTATAACTACTAAATTATTCCAACAATTGAATACCTATACTATTTATGTACAGTAAACACATTTTACTATAAGTAAAAATAATATCAAACTCTTATATTAGGTTACCCATAAAGAAATCTTAGTGTTTATTTTTATTTTACTTATACCTATCTACTTTTTTTAAAAAACTTCAATTCGTTTATTTAACATTGGCTTTCCTAATGATTTACCTATAAGT
>NW_021773995.1:0-811 GCF_005508785.2 Acyrthosiphon pisum | reverse complement strand
ATTTGCAATGTAGCTGCGTACTGGAGTCTCTCTCATAATTAATGAATCTTACTAAGCTGATTGCAATGTTGAACATTATTCTTGAGTGGCTTGTATTAGATTGTTATAGTTATTTTTTTCTAACATCATGTTGTCCTTTTCTTCTTTGACAAAATTTTTAAAGTTATTTTTTAATGATTCTATTCTGTTTCCTGTGGTCATTGTGTAATTATTTAATTGTGAGGTTATTTGTGATAGGTCCTTGTGGTCAGAGACAAAAATATCTTTAAGTTTTTCTGCCTGTTCAGCTAATTTTTCTTCATTATTAAAAAAATTTTTAATTTGTTTGTCCGTCGCTACATTGCAACAGAAATTGTAGAAATCTCCTATGAATTGTATTCCTCGTTTTGATCTATCCTTAGTATCAAATGTGTTAGCCTTCTTTAGGAATTCCATTGTATTAAAGTCGTTATCATTAATGTTTTTATTTATATTTTTTAGTAACGTAATTGATTGTTGTACGATATTACAGTAATTATCATTTTTATTTTTATTTTTGCAGTATTTTTCTATTTCCCAGGTTTCTCCGAAATTGTTTATATTGTCTTTTACCGTGTCTTGTGTATATATGAGTGGTATACTTTTGTCGTACATTATGGTTTCCTTAATTTCGTTGAAAAATGCCCCATGTGATACGGTAAATTTAGTGTCTTCTTCTGTTCCTGTTGTGCCTCCTGTTTTTGTTGTTGATAACAATAGTAATAGTATCAGCATCTAGAAACATTAATCGTATATTTTTTTTGAAATATTATTTATATTATTCTATTTTATT
>NW_021773994.1:0-1148 GCF_005508785.2 Acyrthosiphon pisum | reverse complement strand
AACATATAAAAATTAAATGCACACATTTTTTTGTAAGCATTTTAAATTCAAATGTTGATGAAATCCATCATAATCGCGAACATTATAAAATTATTTTGTATTTAAAAAAGTATATAATGTTTAATTTTTATAGCTAAGAACTAAAAGTTCAAAATAAGGTTAAAATATTTATAAATATAAGTTATACCTATTTAACTATTGCAAATAATAGGTAACAAATTGGCAACAAAAAACAGCGGTAAAACGGAAATATTTACACGACACCAGTTTTGAATTAAATTTATTTTGATGTTTTTGTTGTGATTAAAAATGATTAGGTAACCTTCATGAGTTAAAATCTTAATAAAATACTTGAAGTACCTACATTTTATATAGACCTGATATTATAATGTCTAAAATATTTTACATTTTGGAAAGTCTGCATAGTACCTACCTAATAACTTATGATTATAGCAAAATTACATTAAAAATACAACATCTAGGACGTTACCAAATATGTATGTGATTTTATTTATTAGATTACCCGAATTCGTTACCAAATGTATTCATTTATTTTTTTTTCCATTATTTAGTTGTGTTTTGTTACTTTTGTATGTATTATGATTTTTTTTTTCCTTTTATTTTAGTATGTTTGGGTTTTTATAAAAAAAAATTTTATATTATATTAGCACTATTATTATTGGCGTATTATAAAACCGGACTCAATAAGAAGAATAATATGATTTCTAATATTTACTACGATAACCATATAGGTGGTCTGAGGATTTGAAATTTGAAAGGAATTTAGTCTCTTATATATTTTTCAAAATAATTTAACGAGCCCATGGTTGATGGACCTTTCACTGATAAATTATTTATCTAAAAACTATTTTTGAATAAATCTGGCTTATCAAATCTATCCCAAGTGCACCTATAATTGTATAATTAATTTTAATTAATGCAATCTAAACTACGACCTGCAGCCACATCTTAATTGGTTGACTGAATATCACTTCACGCGTGAAACTTAGCACGGTAAGTACCTACTGTGTTGGCAGCTATTTTAAGTCGAGGAAAAATAATTCAATTAATTTTAAACATTACTTTAATTTAAACACTAAAAAAAGTTAAATTCTTATTGGAAACAATTTACTGTCGAAATATTACAA
>NW_021773993.1:0-790 GCF_005508785.2 Acyrthosiphon pisum | reverse complement strand
ACAATGTGCGACGTCCTGGTCAAGGCATCGGGTATGCAATCTGACCGAATAGCAGACAACGTATTTTACTGTATTTTACTTAAAAATAATAACATTTCGGGCTCCCATGCTAATCGTAATATAGCCGCCGTGATTTGTTGAGTGTCTAGCAAGTCAGTCATCTCGATTGACGATTGTTACCTACGTAAGCAATCCGACTACGTCTGATAGCGGATAGTGTGCAACGCAACGTCAGATTAAAGATCCACCACGCCGAGTCGTATATGTATATAGGTTATACTGTATTATTTATTACTATACTCTATCCATAGATTTATTAAGTACACAATGCAAACGACATTCATACCTACGCGCATATACATAAGACATAAGTCATAACGCATAAATATAATAAGACTTTAAATAAACTTTAGGTACATAATAAGCAAACCCATATAATGTTATATTTACCAATAACCAATAAACATTAAACATTTCCGTGCGTATTAATTATGTGAATTTCGGGCGGCCACGTTAATAGTTTTTGTCGTTATAAGCCTAGTAGCAGAGCAAACTCGATCAGCTGATTGGGGTTTTGTTTCCTCCGTATGAATCTCCGAAAAACACGGAATCGTTTCCGCGCACCAACATGATGTTAGACCCAAGGACTCTCGTATCATATAATTGGCGGGAAACTTTACGCGGGAAGAGTCGCGCTTATTGTAAGTTATTCGCTGATAGCGAGTGGATCGAGGGTCGGTGATAAAGCCTAGGTACCACTTTGGCGGTATTCTGTCTAAGGCGGGAATGT
>NW_021773992.1:0-753 GCF_005508785.2 Acyrthosiphon pisum | reverse complement strand
AAAAAAAAATTGACCTATAAATATAATAGGTATCAATAATAAATTCCAAATTAATCATATCACAATATCCATCAGGTAACGCGTTATACATCAACAACAAACTGTGTTACTATCATAGATATATAATAGTATACTTAAGAAGTTTCAAGTACCCACAAATAATATTAAACAATCATTACAATCACAACAAAATAACTAAAATAGTTATTCCGTGTTTTTTAATATTTAATTTCGTCCAAATTTGAATTTAAATTACTATAAAAATAAACTGGGCTTATGAATTTCTTGGAATTTTTTCGTAACAGAATTAAACATTTACATGGAATCTTGTTTTAAATTTTCAAGCCTTAAATATAAAAGTTGAACATTTTATAAATTATTAACTAAAAAATAATTATTCAATTTTAAATTTGATAAATTTTGTCAAAATTCGATCTTTAAATGCTTATAAAAAAAAATTGTGCCTATGTATTTTTAATATTTTTCAACTACTATTGTAACAATATATCAGGAGCCTTGTATTAATTTTTTACACTTTTTGGCCCAATAGATAAAACTTTATTGATATTTATAGAAAAAAAAACTAAAAAAATTGAAAACTTACAATGTCCGTAAACACCTCAAAAAAAGTCAAATTATTTTCAAAATTTTATGGTATATATGAATTGCTAATATAAACATTCACTGAAATTTTCAAGTTTCTACAGTCATTCGTTTTTTAATTACAACAAAATAAGAAAATCGTAACGTAAG
>NW_021773991.1:0-754 GCF_005508785.2 Acyrthosiphon pisum | reverse complement strand
CAGTTACCATTAACGTTTCACGAAATAGCAAAGGAAACAAGTGAAGACGCTGTTTTAAAAATAGTTTGTGAGCAGGTAAGTCTGGTTGGGTTGGCCATAAAAATGATAAAAACGAGTCAGATCAAACAGAACCATATTTTCGTAGGAGGTCTGAGCTATCAATTGAAAAAGAATGTTTAATTATAGGGAATAGAGTTGTAGTTCCAAATATATTAAGACAGCAAGTGTTAAATATTTTACATAAAAACCACCCAGGTATAGTACGATCAAAAATGTTAGCTCGATCTTATGTATGGTGGCCAAATATAGATAGTTGTATTGAAAAGTATATAAAATGCTGTTCACAATGTCAGTTTAATCAAAACGATAAAAGTAAAAATGATAAAATTTTTGTCCCCTGGCCGAAGTCAGAAAAACCATGGCAGCGTATTCATATTGATTTTTTGGACGTAAATAAAATTAAGTTATTAATTCTAGTAGATAGTGGAAGTAAATGGATTGAATGTTGGGCGTTAAATAATACAACCGCGACAATGGTAATCAGAGTTTTAAGTCGTTGTTTTTGTACCTTTGGATCGCCTGAAATACTTGTGTGCGATAACGGACCGCCGTTCGGTTCAAAAGAATTAAAAACATATTGTATTAATAATAGTATAAGGTTATTACATTCTCCGCCGTATAATCCGGAGTCAAACGGTTTGGCGGAGAGAGGGGTACAAACTATTAAGAAGATATTAATTAAGTCACTGTGTAA
>NW_021773990.1:0-2050 GCF_005508785.2 Acyrthosiphon pisum | reverse complement strand
TAACTAAAAGAAAATTACGGGACAGGCGGCTAAAAAATTCTAGTTAACTCTTCCCCCTCCCCGTTTTACACTTATGCACAAATTACAGGTGAGTTTAATCATTTTACATTTCAATTGTGTTCTTTAAATCAATTTAAATTAATCAATATTATAATTGATTTCAAAATTATTTTTTTGTCACAATTTTCATTTGAGTTTTGATTACCTAGGTTTTTAAAAATGGTTATATCTTAAGACATTTTTTCAAAAAAAATTTTTGTTTTACTTGTATTAAAAACATAAATTTTTCAACTAAAATTTACAAATAAATTATTTTGAGATACAACGTTTTTACTATTAATAATTTTTAAATTAATAAATTACCTAATTTACCTGTTATTTTATATCACTGATTTAATAATATTATTATTAAGACAAATTACTATTTTTAGGTCGGTTCTGCTTATGGCTGCCCATGTTACACACGAAACTCATCTTATGACTTGAATTCACCACCCAGCTTCAAATATTAATTATTGTAAGTAATTAAGGTTTTTTTTTACGTATTTTTAATGGTATATATTTCTTAATAAAAATTTAAGCAATATTAAATATTAAGATGTCTCTTTATGTTTGTTAAATAGCTACATTTCTTTAAATGTATATATTATAAGAATTTCCATGATCATCATATTATTTATGATCAACATTATTTAAAACTACATATTACATATACAGTATATTATACAAACTATATTAACTAAGTTCAAGTACTAATTATTAAGAATTACCTATGTAATATTAAGATGACAATATTTAAAAAAGTTGTCTACTAATAATATTAAATATACCTGGGTTTTTATTAATTTAAAAGTTTTAAATATCATAAATTATTTTAAACCCAAAAACAAATTTGTGATCAAAAAAAAAAATTTAAGTTTGTAATATGTTTCCAAATATGTATTAATATATTTTTATATTGGTTAAACATTTATATTTAATATTTTTTATTTTTAACTGCATTATATTTATGATTTAAATGTTTAAAATAAGATGATTGGCTAACCTTATATTTTATTTTAATAAAAAACTGAATTTGTTATATTATTATTATTCAGCACAAAGTTAGACCAGATATTAAATCAAAAGTGTAATAGAGTTACATAAAGTTAGTAATTATTCTCAAATAGTATACAATTCTATAAATACCTTTAAATATAAATTTAATAGACACAATTATTATAAATGTTAAACCCAATGGCCGATAGTGAATACTAAATTAAATTGTTTTACCTAATTCTTAACTAAATTTTTTTCTGACAAGAGTTTTTTTTTCAACAATTTATCTAATACAGAGTAAATACATAAGTAAATACAAACTTTTCAATGTTCAGTATTTATATGATAAAACTTATTAGGAGGAAACCTAAGTTATTGAATTAAAGTAGATAGGTAGGTATTATGACATAATGTTAATGATTGCTAACCTCTTGCTCATATTCTATATATTTTTGTTTGTTTGTTTATTTTTATATTTTAATCACAAATCTAATACCTATGTATACCTTTAAGATGTATTAATTATTAATAAACATATTTATTTATTAGGTTGAACCATTTATCAGTCACAAAGAATTTTAACATGCAAGAATCGAGCTGAAAATAGAGACCTACAAATGAAATCTTCAATAATCAGCCTCCGACTTAGCATAACATGGCCCATATTACTGTATGGTGATATCACATACTGCTTAATTATGTGACTTAACTATGTTTAACTATTTTGTTTCTCAATTTGAGTTTTTAAGAATTTGACATTGTAAAATAGGTTTAGGTCATTGTGCAATTTTTAATATGTGATTATTGATACTAGTAACTTTTTACTAGGTCTTTTCTGTTTTTAAATTCTTAAACTAAATATGTCAGACCTATTGGTGGATAGCCCTCCGAACAAGAGGCCAAAGTTGGAAGATCCATTTCAAGGGTCTTCTGACTCATCTGGTGTCTATTCTAGCAATGAGATGTTTGATCTCGAGAATGATCTCCCTGATGAGCTTATTAGCACTACGTC
>NW_021773989.1:6161-12297 GCF_005508785.2 Acyrthosiphon pisum | reverse complement strand
ATGATATAAATCGTTTTGAAAATACTGATCTGGTATTGATACCATAGTCTCCACTTCTGACATGCTGTTGTATTCTGGTAACATTACAGTTTGTGAGTGCTTGGTCATTCCAAAATCTGTAGCTTGGTTATCTAAAAAAATATTATACAATAAATTTAAATTAAACAAGTATATTTTTTCAGTTACCAAGAACTGTCATAGAATGCATATCATTGTTGGTTAGTACATCAAATGGACGGCCGTTGGTATCTGTTAATACAATATTATCATCTGCGAAGGTATCTTTAATGAAGTCAATATTTTTAAACTTCATACCACCAATCTAAAACAAAATATTAAAATAGGTTCTCAAAAAACAATTTAATAATCATTAGTCATTACCAGGGCTCATAAGTTCATGCCCTAAGAATGCCTAAATAAGCATGCATTTATGCACTCAAAATTGGCAAAATATGCAAATATGCCTTAAAAAGTTATAAAATATGCACTAAATATCTAAAATTATCCACTTAAAAAAATAATAAACAATAGACTATAAACAATAAGACTTCACATATTTAACCGTGGTACCTTGAAATGGATTTTTATGTCATCTTGCATTAAATACAACTTAGAAAGATTTATATGCAAATGCATGAATTGACGAGCCCTGGTCATTACATAATATAATAATAACACATTTTTTTTTATAGATAAAAAAGTTATGTTACCACAAAATGACCCGTGTTGTGTTTCATTCCTGAAGCCCTGGTCTATTTATATCATCATCTTGATCAAAATCATCTGGACACCAATCAGCACTTGAACCTTGTTTTAAATCCATCGTTGAACAGTACTAAAAACAATGAACATTTTGTTTATTTTTAATTTTATATTTTAAAAAAAATATTGTAAAATTGCCAGCTTTCAGGTTCAGCAAATAATTCAGCTACTTTCTGGTATTGCTTGTCAGCCTTAATTTTCCTAGTTACATTTAAAGTTCCCTAACGATCTTCTCACTGTACTTCTACATTCCACTTACCTTCAGTTCCACCAACTACACGAGTAATGAACCTTTAAGACATTTGATGTTACATGCCAACCCCACGTGTAATTTTTTAATTTTTAATTGTTACACTTAATTAAACAAAACCTATATGTATTTAGGTACATATATTTTCTATGTTATATTAATTCTATTGCTTTACCTTACCTTGTATATTAATGTCCCTAATTGTACAAAGGGCTCAGCCTGTATATTTTACAATAAATAAATAAAACCATATTTTTTTTAAGTTATCAAATTGAAAATGAAAGTCTTAAGATTTTATACAATTTGTAAGTTATCATGGTACCAAACACAAATTTCTATTGGGGTAAATAACCAAGTAGCCTGTGTGTCATATATAAAGAGTATAGAAATATTTAAAATTATTTTTACCTTAATGATTTTAAAACATCTTAACACTACTATTTTTAAGTATAAAATTATTAAAATTTGAATTTCTATAAACACATTATAACTTACTAGCCAAGCATAAATATACATTGTTTAAAATAATAACAATAATAATCAGTAGATTGTCATAATAGACTATTTACATTAAACAGAAAAATATCATTGTACAATTCAGTTTGCTTTATTTCATTTTCAAAAAATAATCTAAAAGTATAATTTAATAAAAATATGAGAACAATTTTAAAAAACTAATATCAGGATTTACCTACGTATATCTTGACAAATCAAATTAATAAATTTAATATAATATTAAATAAACAAAATAAATGTTCTATCAAAATGTACATTGATGAAAATACTAAATGTATACTAAATGAAAACATGTTACCTATTACGTTTCATAAAATAACCTAGCTATACCAATTTAGGATAAGATACAAAACAAATTTAGTTCAATAAAAAAGTAAAAAATTGTTATAATAGAATTAGGTAGAGTGGCAAGTTTATTTTCAAATGCTCGCAAGTCGTAACTTTTTAGGTTTAAATGCATAATTTAAAATTACCTATTACATTAGTAAACAGTTTACGTTTGACGTTAAATATTATTGTAAATAGGCATTAGGCACTTACTTTTGTTTTATATCTGTAAGGTTACACCAGAGTTTATCCGATTTAAAACAAACAATAATACAATACTGTCAACATTTTCATTGTTCACGACATTTACACATTTTCAAAGTGTTACGCGTAAAACAGTATTACGACATTTTAGTGATCAAGTAAAAAATCAAACGCAAAAGGCTGATGATTTACGAACATAATTTTAACGACCAAATTCAGCACTATCGTTTTGGGTTTTGTTGATGAAAAAAATATTATGATAAGGCTATTCAGTTGATAACGTTTTATCTGCCAGCTGTGCAATCGCCACATCTCATAGTTAATTTTTCCCACTATTCGATTTCCGAAATTCGAAACACCATAGGCCCACTATAGGGTTGCGCAAACTGATATTATTATCGATATATCAATATATCGATATATCGATTTCTTAAATATCGATAGCTGATATATATCGAAATAAAAATATCGATATCGATATTCCATTTCAAAATAATAATAATAAAAAAAAATACTTAAACGGGCAAATTCGGCTGATTAAACTCTGATTAACTTTAAATTTTAATCATAGATTGCACAATAGTGTACAACTATTTTATATCATACTAGGTAATATAAACTAATGCGTGGATAATTATGATTATTCAAAATTTAAAAAAAATTTAAATATCGAGATATAATAATATCGACATATGTGATATATCGATTACAAAACATCGATACGATAATATCGATATTTTTTTCTGAAATATCGATATTTCGATAATATCGAAAATATTTGCGCAACCCTAGGCCCACATAGGGAGTACTTCAAATTACCTCCCGTTTCGGTATTTCACTGACCATTTGTAAATTATTGTGGTTTATTGGGTTGGATATTTTTTTTCCATTACATAATATAGACAATTATAGTAAACGAATTCATGATTAAAACAGTATTGTATGAATGCACGTTTCAGTTTTCGTCTAAATATTAAACCGCAAATGTATTATAAAAATGTATATTATAATTATGTTATATTTATAACTTTGATTATTACTTTTTAGTTTTTACTAAATGATAAATATTATTAGAAATATTATTTAACCTGCGGACACTACGCTGAATTGAATGCGGAATAACAATAATATTATTGAGGACGCTTCACCCGCATGACGTGTGCCTCTGTCTTACAAAATATGTATAACATAGCAAAAACGGTTTTTCGCGGGTATAAGAATCACTCAGGCCGTAGTCCAAGCAACCAAATGTTCACTCTAGAAAGAGGAGAACATTGACTGTGCAACGTTGTTTTTAATTTTTCAATATCACAAATACGAAAAAAGTTCTTATTGTTTAAAAATTAATTATTTTTGAGTTTTTCAAACTTGAATAACTACACGGTAAATGTTCTCCTCTTTATAGTGTGGAAATTTGGTTGCTTAGCTTGGATTAGTTGGACTACAGGCTGAGTAGTTCTTGTTCTTACCCCTAGCAAAACAGTTTTTGCTATGTCTTACACTTTTAAGACGGATACAACACACGTGAATGTAGTGTCTTCTTAACAATCATACAGATGATTTGATTCATTGCTATTAACATGTATAACAATTTAAAATCATTGCAATGCAGTTTATTATAGTATTAGAGGGTGTAAGGGGCAACAACAGAATTATATTAAAATATTATTAAAGTTTATTAAACGTGTTTTATTGTTATGTAAGGAGCCATTTTCAAAATACCGGTTAGCATTCCAGGACTATTTTTTAATTTAATTTTTGTGGCCTATTAACAAGTAAAATCATTTTTACCCTTGTACATTGCATAGGTATGCACATAGAATAATTAATCTATTAATTAATTTAGTAATAGCACAGTAAAGCTGTATTATATTATATGTATTTATTTATATTATGGTGTTATTAAACATTTTATTAGATATTGTGAAGACAACGAACGAAAATGAACACTAATAATAAACATAATAACATTGTTTAATCTATGTTAATTTGTAAACTAATAATGACTAATGTATTTTAATATATTTCCTGACAGTGGCTAAATATAGTCACTTTAATTAAGTAGATAACCTTACCTTACTTCGTTTAATCGTACTAACTTCAATAGTTCCATGGAATCCAGTTTGGGTGTACTTAACTTCAAGTGAAAGGTAACTTTTTTATGCATTTAAATCGTAAAATCATAGAATACATTTAATTATTCTGTGTAACTGGTAATATTTGTATGCACGGAGTAGTGGATAGTTAATAAATAATAAGGGCAAACCACTGTCGTCGATCCGTTTTCCCGGCCGGAGATTACTAACTGTAAGAGTGGCAAAACAGTGAACATAAAGCCATAAAACGGTGTCGTAAGCGATATACAATGTACCATAATATAGTTACGATGTATTAAAAAATACATACAAAAAGTTTGTACAAATAAAATTGTTTAAGTAAACTTCAGTTAATATTAATTTATGAATAAACATGTTACCTACCTACATAATATTATATTGTTAAAAAGAAAATAAAATAATAATTTATAAAAATATAGTGTCGGTCGAAATTTTCCCTAAAAAAGTACTTATTTCAAAATAACGCTGTTACATAAAAAATATTATAGTTTATTACTAATACTATATTAATTCCTCGTAAAATATTGCTATTAAAAAATCATTTAAAAAAATCATCGAAAATTAAATCCTTTGATGGATGCATATAGACTCGTATGGAACATTTTTGTTTTGAAATATTATGCAATAGAAAATCAATGTGTTGAGTATGGGGTCCGGTTTGTGGGTTTATAAAAAAATTACTGAGATTTTATCTATAGTTATATCAATTTTGGTTCATATTTTACTATTTTAGTATAGGTACTTTCCATAAATCAGGTATTACTATGAATACTAGTGGTCCAAGGGCGGACTGGGAGGTAAACAGCCCTGTATTCTATAAAACTAAACGGCCCAAACCCCTTTATAACAGCTTCTTCATAAATACCCACTTTTTCGGGTATAAATTATAAATAGACAATATTCAATAGGTTATAATATTATAAATTTTCTAAGAATCATAAATGTATAATCCTTTTGATATTTTTGATGATTGTTTACTATTGTTTTTATCATTTATTTCATAGTCACAATATTCATACTGGTATTAAACCAAAATCATCTTCATCAGTTTCAGAATCGTCACATTATTATAGTCATTACTTTTAATATAAACTTTATATAAATGTTATCTGTTCTAATTTTCAACAAATCTATAATATTTTCATAAATTCGTCAATTATTCAAAATTTCAAATGCCCCGGCCGCCCGGCCCACACATATAAGATGGTCACACTACAGCACACTAGCACACCTGGCCAGTCCGTCCCTGTAGTGGTCCATAGTTTTACTTCTCTCATAATTTCAGGCAAAGGGTTTTCGCATTTAATTTGTTATCAAAAAAAATCGTATTTTTAAAAACTCAATGTCCCACCAACATAAATCTAAAACTCAAATACCGTGTACGGTGTACCTATGTTTTACAGTGTTAGCAGAACAAATTGTAAAAATCTCAATGATTATCATATAGATCGCTTACCGCTTACGACACCAGTGAACTACTTGTAAAACGTTTGTGACACCGTTACCACCATAAAATACGACATTTTATAGGTACCTACTAAGAGCAGGTATGATAATAAACGATTTTTATAGCGTTGACCAAATTAAATCTAGTACAACAGTCAATGGTAACTTTGTTCGTTTGTTCTGTAGTATTATTTACAAAATCGTAATATTCTAGGCCAACAATTGATAACGAAAAATATCGATTTCCAAACCACTAGACATTTTTGGAACTCTTTCCGTCCTCCCCGACCAAAAATAATGATCACAGGTTAGGAGAAAACATTGTCGTAGACGTGTAGGTTTGAATGGTTGGATCACAGAATAGATGAAACATCATCTATTCATCTATTCTGTGGTTGGATTACACACTTACACGTAATCTAAAAACGTAATCCATCATTACATTATCATAACAAAATCGTATACGGCAGCGTTATCTAGCGTCAAAAATACATGCTACAACATTAGAAATTAC
>NW_021773989.1:3029-6043 GCF_005508785.2 Acyrthosiphon pisum | reverse complement strand
CCCAAAAATGATGTACTTAAAGCCCAATGGGAAAGTAATCTTGGGATCAAACTTAAAAATAATTTTGTTATTTGTGAAAATCATTTTGATTCTGATGATATAGAACGACAAGTAATTAAAAAAGATCACAATGGAAACATTATATTTTCTGTGAGTATCAATTTACAAAATGTCTTTCTCGTTTTTATATTGTCCGACCTACATATAAATAGTAAATATTTAAAAAAAATTTGCATTGATTGATTGATTATTGCACATATTGTATTAAGGATATTTACAAAGCTGGGCAAGTTAGTCAATTTTTTTTAACTAGTTGGAGTTAAGTTACTTAGTAACTAAGTTAGAATTTAAGTTAGTTTCTGAAACTGTCCAAATTTCTAACTTAGTTAGAAGTTAGTTTGGTGAAAATAGTAGGTAACTTAAGTTAGAATAGAAGTTAGAAGTTAGTTTTTTTTTTATAGATTAAAAAACCTTTTTGTTGAAATGTAAATAATAAGTTTCTAACTTAAACTATTGATTAAAACTGAAAATTGAATTAAACACCTAGTAATTTGATCAAAATGTTCTAACTAGGTAGGTAAGTAATAATTTCAATTAATTGGTATATCAGTTATTAGTTATTAGAGGGTGAAACAAAATAAAAAAATGTGCATTATTATAAATACTAATAATTAATAATATATATGAGCCAATAATCTATATAGGCATATAACCATATAATGTCATGATTGAGAAACAGCTTTTGGAATTTTGGAATGTGAAAAAATAATAAGAATAATAACTAGTTAGTTTAGGTTTTTTTCTAACGAGTTAGATTAGACTATTCTACAGATTAAATTCAACTAGTTAAGTTACAAAGTTAATATGAATTAAAACTAACTAGTTAGTGCCCAGCTTTGGATATTTAAAAATATTCAATTTTAAATATAATTTTGTATAGATGAACCTGTCTAAGCCAAGGCTTAAACCAAATTCTATTCCGTTTAAGCTCCTGGATAGTAAATCAGCGAATATAAGTCATGACAATGATTATATTAATGTTGAAGTAAGCAAATTATCAGTAACACCACAATAGATTAATTTTATTTGTCTATAAATATACACTTAATTAATGACATTTGTATTTAATATATATTGTAATATTTTATATTATTAATAATGTTAACTGTGCACAGGAATCCAACAATTTTAAACGATGTAAATTAGTACTGTCTGATGATCAAAAATATGATGTAGAAAGTGAAATGGTATCTTCAGACATATCTTTAAGAGTAACATTTTGGGTAAAAATTATGATCTGGAAAAATTATCAATTTCAAAACAACATATTGAATGTATTGAAGACATATCAAATGTAATACAATCAATTTCTAAGTATAAACTGTGTCAAGGACTAAATTCATGGCATGCATCAAAGTATTTTTCAGTCACTAGCAGTGTTAGCACAAATTTATTAAAAGTAGATAGTACAGGAACGTACAGACATACTAATTGTCAATTTCTCCTTGATATTGGTAGTAAATGCACAAATTGTGCTCGAGCCCTTAAAACTATTAGTCAAACAGTAAAAAGGTTGCTTGTAAATTCGCCCAAAAGACTAAAATTTAAAGTTACTCCAACAAAGAGAAAAATGTTAGAGAGATTGCAAAAAAAGTCAGAGATTATCAGAAAAAGAAATAAACGCCAAGAAAATAGAATAAAAATTTTGAAAAATAATTTATCAGAATCAGTTAAGAAATTAGAAAGTATGGTGACATCTGATATTACTGAAAAACTTAAAGCAAACAATGTTCCTGATTACCAACAAGTTATAATTAAAGAAATTTTAGCAGCTACTAAGGTTTGTAAATATTAAAACAATAAAATATAATATGGTTAATTATTAAAGTAAATCATTATTCATTATCATCAATTTATTTATTTATTTTATTTAGTTAATACTAAATACTTAATTATTAATTGGTGACCGGTTTTAGATTCTGACTTCTGAGATCTGAGCGCCGAGCGGAGCGATGTTTTTTTTAAATTTGCAACAATATTTAATGTTGCCAGTGGCAAGTCACTTGCCACCCTGCAGTCGATGACCGATGGTAAGTTGGTAAATAGGAAAATGCAGAAAGTTGGAACAGAAGCGCTATTAAAATAGCGGATTAAATAAGTACTAAAATGTCCTCTGTAAGCGGGCACAATAATAAGCAAAGAGTCCCGACCTTATCTTCTAAGGCCGTGGTACCCAGAGTACCTACTACTTACTACCTATTGTTTATTGTCTAGTGTTGATTACATAAATTTCCTTGATATCCCAAACAGTATGACCAACTTCATTAATAAACATTGCAACATAATAACATACATTATTTGTGTTCTATCATTGTACCCACACGAGTTCTATACTTCTATGTGCAATTTTCCATTGTCCTTTCAAAGTAAATTATAACAATTTTTTTATTGTTTTAAAACATGTTTAAAACATGTTTTAAACATGTTCAAAACAATTGAAAAAAACAAAAAAATTATTTTGTTTAAAACAAAAAAAACATCAGAAATGAATAAAAAACTGTTTTTTTGTTTAAAATGAAAAAAACTGTTTTTTTCCGAACACTGCGTTCCAGTTCTTTTTTCGTGTTCGGAAGTGCCCATTCGTGTATCGCGGTAACACGTTCGGCGTTCGGTCGGCACGCGTCTTTGTCGATTACGTGTCCGAGAAACAACATCGTGTCGGTAGCGAAAACGCACTTCGCCGGACTGATTGCGATACCGTATTTTTGAAAAAGGTCGAGGACGGTACGGACATGCTTGATGTGTTCGGCTTCGTCGCGTGAGGCGATTAACACGTCGTCGATGTACGCGAAAACGAAATCCAGTCCGCGTAGTATGTCGTTTATAACTCGTTGAAAAGTTTGTGCGGCGTTGCGTAACCCGAAACACATGACGGGGAATTCGAACAAACCGAACGGTGTTGTGACTGCGGTTTTGTGTACGTCGTCCGGCGCGATCGGGACCTGATGATAAGC
>NW_021773989.1:0-1759 GCF_005508785.2 Acyrthosiphon pisum | reverse complement strand
TTGGGTAAAAAGCTGGTAGTGGTCGAACTGCACTCGTTCAAAATAAAGAGTTAAAATTTAAGCTTTAAGGTCAGTATGGACGTTAACGTGTACGTACATAAGTGCATAATAATACCGTGTAATATTACCGTGTTGTTAGATATAGCTGAATGTGTTTTCACTTGCTACGAGTCAAACGTGTATAGCAGAAACTGGAAAACGCTAAACATAATATTACGAACCTTATGTATACGAACGATACGGTGTACATATTTAATATCTTTATATATTAGTTCGTAAATGTCATTTAGATAACGTAGATAATTATTGTCACCAAAAATTGACGAAAGAAACTAACCTAATCGGATAATAAATATAGATATCAGTAAAAGTTGAGATTAATACTTACATTTTATACTGCCTACTAACCTGTGTAAACTACAACTAGTACACACTTTAACGTCGCTGTGTAAATATGGACGATTTAAAAATTACTAAAAGTGAACGAGGCCGTGACTTAATTGTGTATAAAAAATATACATTTTACGAAGAAAAACATGTTAATGATGGTATTAAATGGCGTTGTACCCATCGTGGTTGTCTTTCAAAACTGTATCTTAATGAAAGTTCTACAGTTATTTTTCGATGTGAGTTAACGCATAAACACGAAGAACCACGTAATTTGTCTCGAAAAATTATTTCAAATTCGGCAAAGAGAAAAGCAGCTGACCAAGGTATTTATAGACCATTGAAAATTATTAGGGAAGAAATTGTCTACCCCCCCACCCTCGAAAAAAAACCGGTCAACACTTCTGCCGATTTTGTTATTGTATCCAGAAGGAACGATTCTATAGACCATAAAAAAATAATGTTGGAAAATGGTTAAACCCTCAGGATAAATCGTTTCAAATGTTGGCCTTATGCATGTTGTTCAGTTGTTGTACAATAAATTAATCAACAATACAATTCAGCCTGTATGAAAATATAATTTATTGTGATTTAAATAGGTAGGTTGCGAATTTTAATCTTGAAGTGGTTAAAAAATTGCAATATTTTATGGATATAGCAGGGCTTGAAAACGTTATAATAACGTTATGATTATTGATTATAACGTTTTAATTTTTACAAAAAACGATAGAAGTTTGTAAACGTAATTATAACGGAAAATACTATAATCAAAAATAATTAAATACCACATAACAAAACATAACGATTAACAAAATATATTATATAACATTAAACAAAACATAACGCAAAACGGAATTTATAGTTATAGTTAATCTTTTAAAATCTATTTATTTTGAAGAACATTTAGATTTAGTTACTAGAAAGTTAGCCTATCCCTATGAGTATATGGATTGTGACGAAAAATTTAATAAAACATGTTTACCTCCTATAGAACAATTTTATAGTTCTCTCACTGACAAAAATATAACATTGGAGGAATATAGAAACTCACAAAAAATTTGGAAAGTGTTTAATATACAAAATCTTCGTGAATTCACAAGTTTATATAATAATATTGATGTTTTATTGTTAACAGACATAATAGAAAATTTTAGAGACATTTCTTTAAAAAATTATAAAATAGATCCTATGTGGTATTACACAACACCAGGATTTGCATGGGATTGTATGTTAAGAATGACAAAAGTGAAATTAGATTTATTAACAGATGTCGATCAAATGTTGATGTTTGAAAATGGAATCAAAGGAGGTTTGTCTCAATGTAGTCAAAGGTATTCAAAAGCAAACAATAAACATATGGGGGATAAATTTA
>NW_021773988.1:0-1031 GCF_005508785.2 Acyrthosiphon pisum | reverse complement strand
AATGTATTTTTTAGATTTTTTGGTAACAGCATTAATTTCTTACGTGGAATCTGTTTTAAATTTTTAATCTTAGATACAAAAAATTGGACATTTTATACATTTTTTAACTGCAAAATAATTTTTCAAATTAAAATTTAATAAATGTTGTCAAAGTTTGATCTTTTAAATGCTTATAAAAAAAAAATTGTGCCTATGTTTTTTTAATATTTTTCAACTGATATTGTAACAATATATCAGGAGCTTTTTATTAAATTTATACACTTTTTGGCCCAACAGATAAAACTTTATTGATATTTATAGAAAAAAAACTAAAAAAATTTAAAACTGAAAATGTCCGTAAACAGCTCAAAAAGAGTCAAAATATTTTCAAAATTGTATGGTGTATAGGAAATGCTAATATAAACATTCAGTAAAATTTTCATGTATCTGCAGTTATTCGTTTTTGAATTACAACAAAATAAGGAAATCGCTACATGAGAAATCGAGTGAATATCCAATGTTGTAAAAATTTGAATTTCAAACGATCATAAAAATTTAATTTGACTTTCTTATAGGTATTTTTTGTTTGATAAAGGTAGATAATCTTATAAGGAATCTTGTATTACATTTTCATATCTTAGATTTAAAAAGAAAAATTTTTATGAATTTCTAACTCGAAATAATTTGCAAATTTTCGTGATTTTTCCATATTTTGTCACTTTTTGAACTTTAAATGCTTATAAAAAAAAAATTGTGACTAACGATTTTTAATATTTTTCATCTGCCTTTGAAACAATATACTAGGAGTCGTCTATTAAATTTTCAAGCTTTTTTATCCAACAAATAAAATTTTATTGATATTTTTAGAAAAAAAACTAAAAAAAAATAGAAAATGAAAATGTCCGTAAAGAGCTCAAAAAAAATCAAAATATTTTGAAAAATTTATCATGTATAAAAAATGTAAATATAAACAACCAGTGAAAATTTCATGTATCTACAGTCATTCGTTTTAAAATTACACCAAAAATCAAAATCAATTTTCTCGAAAACAG
>NW_021773987.1:0-779 GCF_005508785.2 Acyrthosiphon pisum | reverse complement strand
CATATTTCGACTACCTTATCGTGTACACAGACCCAAAAAAAATTAAAAAAATAAATAAAAAAATAAAAAAATAAAAAAATAAAAAAACACACATCATTGTAAAATCAATACATTCATCGTTCCACTCAGAATCTAAAACTAAAGAAATTGAAAACTGACAACATCCGGAAACAGCTCAAAAAGAGTCAAAATATTTTCAAAATGTTATGGTGTATAGAAAATGAAAATATAAACACTTAGTAAAATTTTTATGCATCTACAGTTCTATTTATTTATTTATTTATGTATAATAAACTGGTATAAAAACTCTTTAGCAATTTGAATAATTATATGTACAGTTCAGCCTATCTTATTAGGTTTTGGATACAAAAAATAAGTAAAAATTAGTAGTACCAATGGTCATAATAAACAGCTAAATAAAGAATAATTATATAGTAATAATTAAAAAGTAATAATACTAATTTAAACAAGTAAATTTAAATTTAAGGTCAAATAAACATTCTGTCTGAATATATAACGCGACATAGAAAAAAAATCAACATGATTTATTATAGAGTTAGCTAAATATATAGTTCTGGGGAAAAACGAGGTGGAAGTATAATTGTTCTTGCAAAGAGGGACATGAAAAACAAAAATTGATTTTCTTAATACGTGAGATTGTATATTAAAAACAATGAGATAATAATTCTGGAGAATAAATAAGCCAATTTAATAAGTCATATAAAAACATAATGTCCGCAACATTTCTCCTCAAGTCACAAGACGTGATCCCCAATTGG
>NW_021773986.1:0-847 GCF_005508785.2 Acyrthosiphon pisum | reverse complement strand
TTTTTGGCCCAACAGATAAAACCTTTATTGATATTTATAGAAAAAAAACTAAAAAAATTGAAAACTGAAAATGTCCGTAAACAGCTCAAAAAGAGTCAAAATGTTTTCAAAATTTTATGATGTATAGGAAATGCTAATATAAACATTCAGTAAAAATTTTCATGTATCTGCAGTTATTCGTTTTTGAATTACAACAAAATAAGGAAATCGCTACATGAGAAATCAAGTCAATATCCAATGTTGTAAAAATTTGAATTTTAAACGATCATAAAAATTTAATTTGACTTTCTTATAGATATTTTTTGTTTGATAAAGGTAGATAATCTTATAAGGAATCTTGTATTACATTTTCATATCTTAGATTTAAAAAGAAAATTTTTTATGAATTTCTAACTCAAAATAATTTGCAAATTTTCGTGATTTTTCCATATTTTGTCATTTTTTGAACTTTAAATGCTTATAAAAAAAAAACTGTGACTAACAATTTTTAATATTTTTCATCTGCCTTTGAAACAATATACTAGGAGCCTTCTATTCAATTTTCAAGCTTTTTTATCCAACAAATAAAATTTTATTGATATTTTTAGAAAAAAAACTAAAAAAAAATGGAAAATGAAAATGTCCGTAAAGAGCTCAAAATAAATCAAAATATTTTGAAAATGTTATGGTGTATAGAAAATGCTAAGATAAACATTCAGTCAAAATTTCATGTATCTACGGTCATTTTTTTTAAAGTTACACCAAAAACCAAATTCAATTTTGTGAAAAATCGATTTTGCGTAAAAATTCCCGTTTTTCCTTAATTTTTCTTTTGTTTTTCCCGGCGCTTTTGAAAACTACTGGGAAA
>NW_021773985.1:0-778 GCF_005508785.2 Acyrthosiphon pisum | reverse complement strand
ACGTGACTAGCTACTTGCATACGATCGACTACACTCCCAATGCTTCCTTTCGGGAATCGATTTTCACCCGAGATGACTGATAGCTAGACACTCAAACTCAGAATCCGAATTTCCGATTTCAACATACACACTCAAGAACCGGACTTACACGCCCGGTGCATGGTCTGCGATCCGACGTAGTCAGATTGCCTACCTGACTAGCTACTTGCATACGAGCGACTTACACTCCCACTGCATCCGATCCGCCACAGGCGGATTGTCCGTTCGGGAATCGACTTTCTCCCGAGATGACTGATAGCTAGACACTCAAACTCAGAATCCGAATTTCCGATTTCAACACACACACTCCAGAACCGGACATACACGCCCGGGGCGTCGTCTGCGATCCTCGGATTGCCTACCTAGCTGGCTGTGTCGTACGATCGACTTGAATCGCCCGACTTACGACTAGACACTCTTCCGAGTTCAAAAATTACCGCTTAACCAGGGCTGCCAACACGACAAAACACAATACCCGACGACCCCGCGTTCCCGCCGCAGGCCGGATCGAAAAACCCAGCCCGAGTCGAAACGACAAAGATGCACCACCGCCCACACAGTCTTTCCGCCGCAGGCGGGATGACAAACGCCGGGATCTAGTCTTATACTATAAAACGTGAACCCGAGGGCGCAGCCAGTGTCGAAATTTTGTACTTTTTAGGGAACCCACCAATCAGAAAATTCCGTCTCGCCGACAGGACCGCCTCCCGGCCGTCGGTCCGCGTTATCACTCTCTCTT
>NW_021773984.1:0-2358 GCF_005508785.2 Acyrthosiphon pisum | reverse complement strand
TGTGTATTTGTATTATATAGTTTATACTGTTCGAGCAGTAGCATACATAAGCCGAATAATAAAAACGTTGGCCTATAGATTATTTGGAGCTGATTTCAGGTTCAAATTCATGAGACTTAATAATAAATAGGTAACAAATTTTATAAAAATAATTATCACCTTGTGAATCACCAAGTACTTACGTCGTATATGATATTTACAATTATATACTCGTATTGAGTGACTACTGTTATACCTAAAAACCATTTAAATAACAAATAGAAAACTGATGGGAAATTTGTAGTTTTCCAATTTATATATGGTGTTAAATTAATGTGTAAGCGAATTCTTTATATGAGCAATATTGATTTGATTTATAAAATTAATTTTACATAGAAATGTAACAGCAGCACTGACTATAATAATTCATATTTTAAATTAATAAATGATTAAAAAACTGTTGGACTATGTATAAAACGGTAGGGGGGGAGGAGTCCTAAGCTTCCCTATTTGCGTCTATGCATCTTACTTATAATGTAATAATATAATAGAAATTGTATATAATATAGGTAATATGAATAGCTAACGAAAATATATTAGTATTAATAAATTTAATACGATTACAATGTGTTACTGGGGAAGTGACTGGCCGACGTCATATTAAAAGTATATGAATAATTATTAAAAAGTACCATTTAAAGAGTGGGTCTAACTTTTTTTTTTTTTATGTTATGAGCAATTATCTTTTTGTTATCAAAACCAAACCAATTACGCATTTGTTTATGTATCACCAAAGCTTCTCAACATTTCAAGGGATTGTTTGAATTGTAAATCTATTTAATTGTCCTAAAACCAACAAAAGCAATTAAACCAGAAATATGCAAATTATTTTTATTAAATTGAATAAATGATAATTTTTTATCGAAAATTAGTATTTTTAAAAGTATTACACATACCTAACAATTTACAATTTACCAAGGATTAATTTCAAATTTTTGCTTTTTTCAGCTCAATAAAAATAATTTACACATTTCTGGTTTAATTGCGTAGATACTTAATTGAAATCGTGTACCTACAGATATTAATTATACGAGGATTATACATATTTATTTTCTTTCATTCTATGACCAACGTATATCTATAATTTGATAAGAACATAATAAATTCATTAAAATATTACACAATAAATGTATATTCTAATTGAAAAAATCATATTAGTAATTTAATGTAAAGATAAAACCTATACTTGTGTGTTGTATATTTTATATTTAACAGTTAATAAATACATGGGTTCAATATAGCAGCTCAGTTTATCAAGAATTACATGTACCTATACCACCAGTTACGGCTCTGTAGAACCTCTCATGTATTTCTGAATTCCTACGATTTATCAAACGCCAGTTTCTCATTGTCCCACTTCACCCCTCGACAACATTTACAAATGATTAATTGGTAACTGCCACGCTCGAAAGCCATGGTCAAATTCCATTATATCTAAACACTGTAGTTACAACTCAACATACATGAATAAACACATTTTTTAGAAAAACGAAAACACATATTTATTTCCATTGCTACTATTCGGTATAATAATAATATGATTTTTTTTTCAGATCGTTGATGAATACAATAACTCGAAGATAGATAGGTACTAGGTATATATTTATTTAAAAAACAATTACAAAATTAATTATTCATTATTATAGTTAATTGTACGAAACATAATATTATAACATATTATAATAGTAATGAAAAATTAATTATAATGAAATTACAAAATATCAATTTTAGTAATATACAAAAGTTGGTATTTAACAGTTAATAAATGCATGGGTTCAATAGCTACTCTGTTTACTATAAATTACATATACAACACCCGCACCGGCTCTGTAAAACCTTCTGTTTTTAAAAATATGGTTCTTAAAAATTCCACAAAACTGAAATTCAATACAAAATTTAATTTATTAGATGGAAAATGGAGGTGAGCATGATTGTCGTGAACCAACCAGAACATACCTATGTCTATTATAGTCAAAGTATAATTTAATTATTATGTTGGTATACAATCATAATAATATTTTATATATAACTCTTGGTGTTCTTGTATCGTATAGACTATAATTGGTAAAGTGAAAATAAAATGTGTGTGAATCATTATATTATAATAGCTACGTAACTAGATACCTAGTAGGTAACGAAATATCAGTATTAATAATATGAAAGTAATATTTCCCTTCGCCGTTAAACGTTATATATTGAACTTCGGAAATCTGTCGACCGTCGATTGTAATACTTTGGGTGAATTTTAATATTATACTATACTAATATTATAATTTCAAGCTTTTTACCCAACAATAAATTGTATTGATACATATCGGA
>NW_021773983.1:0-1421 GCF_005508785.2 Acyrthosiphon pisum | reverse complement strand
ATGTGTACATGTCTCTCTACACAACACTTTTATTTCACTTATTAGTTTTCCTTTTGTCATTTGACTTAACTGTTTAATTGTATAACTTTGATCACTGCTTAAGAACTATTCTTTTGCTATGACTAAACATATTTTAAACTGCGCTCCTATTGTTTTAACTAATATCTGTTTGACAAAAATGCTTACAATATAGTTTATTAAACGATTGACATTAAATATACAACTGTACTTTTTTATTTAATTATTACTCTATTACATTAGTACTTAAGTAACTCAAGGCCCTGGGCTTTAACAACAGTTTATTACATTTCGAGCACTTTTCGCTGTAGGCGGATTGTCCGTACGGGAATCGACTTTCTCCCGAGATGACAGATAGCTAGACACTCAAACTCAGAATCCGAATTTCCGATTTCAACACACACACTCAAGAACCGGACATACACGCCCGGTGCATGGTCTGCGATCCGACGTAGTCGGATTGCCTACCTGACTAGCTACTTGCATACGAGCGACTTACACTCCCACTGCATCCGATCCGCCGCAAGCTGATTGTCCGCTCGGGAATCGACTTTCTCCCGAGATGACTGATAGCTAGACACTCAAACTCAGAATCCGAATTTCCGATTTCAGCACATACGATAACCGGACATACACGCCCGGTGCATGGTCTGCGATCCGACGTAGTCGGATTGCCTACCTGACTAGCTACTTGAATACGAGCGGATTGTCCGTTCGGGAATCGACTTTCACCCGAGATGACTGATAGCTAGACACTCAAACTCAGAATCCGAATTTCCGATTTCAACACACACACTGCAGAACCCGACATACACGCCCGGGGCGTCGTCTGCGATCCTCGGATTGCCTACCTTGCTGGCTGTGTCGTACGATCGACTTGAATCGCCTGACTTACGACTAGACACTTTTCCAAGTTCAAAAATTACCGCTTAACCAGTGCTGCCAACACGACAAAACACAATACCCGACGACTCCGCCTTCCCGCCGCAGGCTGGATCAAAAAACCCAGCCCGAGGCGAAACGACAAAGATGCACCACCGCCCACACGGTCTTTCCGCCGCAGGCGGGATGACAAACGCCGGAATCTAGTCTCTTATATTATAAAACACGGTTAGTCGCCGTTTTTTTCCGACAGGCTCGACGCAGCAAATAGGGAACCGCCAATGAAAAAATTCCGTCGCCGCGGCCGCGTTATCGCCAATTTTCTTATCATTCCGCAGATTTTTGAGATTTTCGAAAATTTCCCCTTTTCACACGATTTCGACGACTTTCGAGCCTTTTTCGTCACCTTTTATGCTCGATTCGCGTAGCTCGCGATCTCTCGAAGCCGCCGGTGTGCGGTTTATATTCGTGCGCCGTCCGTAACGGTCGCAATGTCGATCGCAAAATACGCTCCCGGCCGG
>NW_021773982.1:0-819 GCF_005508785.2 Acyrthosiphon pisum | reverse complement strand
GGATACAGAGTGTGCCAATGTCGAAAAAAACTAATACACAAAGATATACTGGAATGTAACATATGCAAAAACTCCACCTCAGTCATTGATGCGTAGACATTCTGGGGCATCAGTGGATATCGTGACAACTACACATACTTCCGTAGCATAAGTTAGTTGTAAGATTATCGCCAACTGTTGTGAGCTCTGTGGTCATTGCACCAGACCGATCCGCGCACAGAGAGACCCCCTCTTATACGTAAATTGCATAATCCTATTTCCCATTGTATAACCTGTATCCTTCACACCTTCGTGTTTCGGTGCGCTCTGGTTCCTTGTTGTCCATCGTCGCGTCATTGTCAGCCACCATCAATCCGTTTAGCTGTGTGTTGAATTGCATATGTCGTGTGAGTAGGCGTCGTCGTATTGTCACCTCTAACAACGTTAATCGTACATGCAACTTTGGTTGCCTATCCTTGACGCCGTCAATCTGTTCGGTAGATACAATCGCTACAAATTTATTCTATCGAGCTGGTCCTTCAAATCATCAAAATACCCTACAGTCAAGGTAGTTGTCTTAAAACCTTTATAGCTAATCGAGTAAGTCAGATTCTAGAACTTACGGATGCGAGACAGTGGAATTATGTAAGGACCAAGGACAATCCAGCGGACATTATATCAATAGGAGTTAACGCACGATTTATTATTACCTCGGCGCTATGGTGGGAAGGACCACAATGGTTAATGAAGGACGAAAAGACATGGATTCTACACACCCATCAAGTTATAAGAGAAGATGATCTCCCTGAACGAAAAAGTATAAAATTAGCATTGGTAATA
>NW_021773981.1:0-1508 GCF_005508785.2 Acyrthosiphon pisum | reverse complement strand
GAATATTTAACATTGATAAACCATTAAATCTGTTTTCACCAATTGTATTCCGTAGATAAGTTTTATACGTCGTTATGTAGAAAACGAACGTTCTCTGGATAATAGGTCATTTCACCCTATCGCCATCAAAACCAACAGCACACTATTGAGAATAGTGAACGACAATTTTCTATGTCATACTTGTGTAAGACGGAGACAACACATACGGGTGTAGCGTCTTAATGTGTTGGCTTTATTTGCATGTCACCGGTCAATACAATAATCATGCCAGATAAGCTTATCGATGAACTGAGCATCCAAAAAAATAGAAAACAGGATTTTGTATTGTAACTATTTTAGATTCTGAGTGAAACGATGAATGTATTGATTTTACAATGATGTGTGTTTTTTTTTTTTTTGTGTCTGTCATCACCTTTTAGGACAGTAAAAGTGCTTGGATTTTGAACAGTACCTTTTCTGATAGGAAAGTGAATCTAGTTGGTGCTTTTGGTGTCAAAATTTTTCCAATAGTTTTCAAAAGCGCCGTGAAAAACAAAAGAAAAATTAAGGAAAAACGGGAATTTTTACGCAAAATCTGTTTTCGAGAAAATTTATTTTTGTTTTTGGTGTATTTTTAAAACGAATGACTGTAGATACATGAATTTTTCACTGGTTTTTTTTATTTCCATTTTCTATACATGATAAATTTTTCAAAATATTTTGATATGTTTTGAGCTGTTTACGGACAATTCCAGTTTCCAATTTAATTAGTTTTTTTTTCTATGAATGTCAATAAAATTTTATTTGTTGAGTAAAAATACTTGAAAATTTAATACAAGGCTTCTACTATATAGTTACAGTGATATTTGAAAATTATTAAAAATCCTTAGTCACAGTTTTTTTTTATTAGCATTTAAAGTTCAAATATTGACAAAATATGGAAAAATCACGAAAATTAGCAAATTATGTTTAGTTAAGAACTCGTAAAAATTTTTCTTATTAAATCTAAGATTTGAAAATGTAACACAAGATTCCTCATAATATTGTCTATCTTTATCAAAAAAAAAATGTCTACAAAAAAGTTAAATTAAATTTTTATGAGTGTTTGAAATTCATATTTTTACAACATTTGATATTCACTCGATTTCTTACTTAACGATTTTCTTATTTAATTGTAATTGAAAATTTCACTGAATGTTAATATTTTTATTTCTTATACACCATAACATTTTGAAAATATTTTGACTTTTTTTGAGCTGTTTACGGACACTGTCAGTTTTCAGTTTGTTTAGTTTTTTTTTCTATAAATATCAATACAATTTTGTTTGTTGGGTAAAAAAGCGTGAACATTTAATGCAAGATTCCTGATATATTGTTACAATAGCAGTTGAAAAATATTAAAAATACATAGGCACAATTTTTTTTTATAAGCATTTGAAGTTCAAATTTCGACAAAATGTATCAAATTTAAAATTGAATAATTATTTTGTAGTTAAAAATTTATAAAATGTTCAACTTTAATATCTAAG
>NW_021773980.1:0-664 GCF_005508785.2 Acyrthosiphon pisum | reverse complement strand
TTAAGCTATGGTAGCAACAACCCACTGTTCTCCCACTGTCATTAAAAATTATAAACCCTATAAATGTTTAGTTTTTTTTCTTTTAAATATTTTGCTCAAATAATTTTGTAGTGTTAGACTTGCCATGCTTTATTAGTTTGTATTTTATCTACTAGGAACTGTATCACCTCGTTATTTTATTTATTCTAATCATAACTAACTCTTAATTAATTTATACTAATTTCCTATATGATTTCTACATCATTAATAATTATTCAATACTTTTATTAGCCTATTTCATATATTCGTCTATATACTTCAATAACGTTTCCGGTTCAGGTACATAATCCATATATTCGACCAGATCCTTGCAACACTGTGTACCTAATTTCCCTCTCCTTTTCGACATATCATATAAGAAGGTCACAAGGCTTTGTGTAATACGTTTAAGTTCCCTTTCCGAAAATGGTTCGCTTAACTGTTTATTTGCTACTTCTATATGTCCAGGTAAACATTTTGGTACATTACCGCCGCCTACTGAACTTATATCGTGTTCCCCATGTAAGATTGCAATGTCCAAATTGACGCAAAACAATAGATTTTTATTCCTATAATTAAAATATTTGGTTACTTAAGTCGTAATTATCCCTATCATCTAATTAGTTTTTAATTATATATATTTTAT
>NW_021773979.1:0-1539 GCF_005508785.2 Acyrthosiphon pisum | reverse complement strand
TTATTTTTAAGCCATAAAGTGAGTGCAAGACTTGTGTAATAACAAACAAATTATATTGTTATAGTTTCGTTTAATTGCTGAATAAATTCTTTGTTTTTTACCTGCTGCAATCACGTCTCTGAGTAGTCGCACGTATTATACCTACCTATATTATGAGTTATGACAATGCAAATTGCATACCAATTATATATTATGGACGATGAAATATGACAGCAATACTACTTAATATCGTAAAATAACGTAAATATCGTCTTACGGATAATAATATTATAATATTGTATAATTATTAATATTATAGCGCACGGTCACGTACAGGCGCGGAGGCGGCCGAGCCGATATTCTCCTACGGTATACACACATCTAAATAATATTAAATTTCGCGCGGTGTACATGTGGTTTTTATTTTTCTTTTTGGTAACCTTCCAATGCGCAAGGTTTCTCAGAAACGTAATACCGTGTACTTTGTGTTTTATGCGCGTAACGCGGTTAAACGCCCCGCCGTTCATGCCAATCCGTACGGCGGCGGCAGCGGTAATAGAGTATATAATAATATATAATATTATATATTATATGGCCACGGTGCGTGTGCGAGGCCGTCGTCGTAAACGTCCGGTGCGGGTTATTTTCAATCTCCGTCCGCGAATCCTGAACGCGAAAATATGATAATAATTCTGCACAAATCGGGCACAGATGTAATCTCGGCGGCCGCCGTGCGCGTACGACGAAAACCTACCTTTTATTATTATTATTATTATTATTATTATTATTAATGATCCCATCGACTCTTGCGTGTCATCCCCGTCCCTCTCACCCACGGAATACCACTTTGCCGACGACGAGGGTCGAGATCTTAAGTACATACAACGCACTCCTGCAGCTATACATCCGAATCAGTGCCGAAACTACTGTATATATATACATAGGTGCCGGTGGTTCATCGCCTGATGGGCCCCAATTCCCAATTGTATATTGTACACAAAAACCTCAGATTTAATGTCATACTCATATTTATAACAAAACACAAAAACATAATATTTAGTTATGGCGTCTTGGAAACAATGGATATTCCTAATGTACCTATCCAATAATTCCTGTAATATCGTATGACTTTATGAGTATTTTGAGGGATGATATATAGTGAAGTGAATCCCACCAAGCACCTCGTCCGATCGACTCCATGGAGTTTGCAAACTGATGACAATATTTTGCATAGTATATACTGTATAGCGTAGAGTACATTATTACAATATTATAAAATTACATTATTAGGTACAATTATAATATTATAATAATATCACCTCAACATTGTTTATTCTTCTTCTTCTTCTTCTTCTTCTTCTCAGCTTACCGTTAATTATCGGTTTATATTCACTATGCATTACGATATAGCTGTTCGAATCTCGCTATAGTTGCTGCAGATGACCATCGCAACAGTACCAACAGTATTCGAAAGCGATTCAATTGTCAAATATATAATATATAAGAGGGTACTATAATTTCATAAGCGCTTTTTTGTACATACGACCGTTACTTGGAATC
>NW_021773978.1:4617-5832 GCF_005508785.2 Acyrthosiphon pisum | reverse complement strand
ATTAATTTTACGGATTTTTACAATTTTACGTTATTCTAATGTATTTTAATTTGTGTCATTGACCTGATTATTAAAAATTAACCATAAATACACATAAACTAAATATAAATAATTATATATATCAATATTTCATATTTCTTTTTTTTTTTAGGTACTAAATTCTAGTTAAAAAATGTTGTTCTTCTTTAACAATATTTTTAAATTAGTCGACTTATGAATTCAAATAAAGTTTAATGAATTGATTCCAATAAAATGTCTGCACCAAAAAAGGATCTTCACTTACTAGTAGGTGGGATGAACAAATAAAAATATAAAAAAAAAAGTCTGAGGCACTCGGGGACTGCCGCTGTAAAGCTATTGCATGGCAATTTTGTAATTATGTATCATGTAATTATGACTATATTTATTTTTGTATGACATTAATTCAAGTTTTTTTGTTGATAATGGTAGATAAGCACCGTACGGAAATATTTTATTTGAGACTTTTTTGCTTAGCAACTGGTTAGACTGTAAATAACGAAAATAATAATAACATCTTACGGTCACGCTTTTTCGTGACCACGCCAGGCCCGCAATAAAAGCTATACAATAGCTTAATAAGAAAATGGCTTCCATTTGTCCCCATTTAAGAAATAATTTTATAAGTAAGAGGTAGCTACTATAATATGTGGTTATGTTAAATAATGGTATAATGTGTATCTATATGTATTGTACGATTAATCTTCACCAATTTCTTATAAATTATTTTAAATCAATTAACTGTTCAAAATTAAACTTTACATTTTTACAATAAATTAATTTATTCACAAATTCCCAGATTAAAATAAAATCATCTTTTTCACATTAAAATTTGTGGGTGGCCAAGATATTTTAGTTTTATTTTTTTTTGAGAAATTGAGATTTGATAACATTGAAAAATTCATTTTTAAATTACTCTATGAAACAAGGAATATCGAGGTTGTAGCCGAAGTAGGTATATTATTATATGCCTATGTGTTAAAATATATCGAACGAAATTTGTTCGATATATTTAATGTTAAAAAAAATACAAAAATATCGTATATTATTTACAGTACTGCCCACGTTGCCACTCGCTCACTGCGCTGCGCTCTAACAAAAAAAATTTAAATAACCTACGACTTGCAATGCAACACCGCCACAAGTTGGTCACAGCAAGATTATAATAACGAATAATATTAGTATAACGTTATTTTA
>NW_021773978.1:1574-2821 GCF_005508785.2 Acyrthosiphon pisum | reverse complement strand
TTGACTAAGCTAATTATATGTTAAATCATTTTATTGCCAATTGTTTTATTTTTTTTTTTTGACTCAGTTGTAACTTGCATGCAAGAGTATTTATCTAAAAATCACATTTATGGATACAATCATATTTAATTAAGTATACAAATTGTTAAGTTCAGTTGTTATAATTGTAAAAGGAACAATATGTTTTGGCCGAAAAGTAACACTGGCCGAAAAGGGAATGGTAAGTTTTGGCCGAAAAGTGACACTGGCCGAAAACGGTGACGCCCTAGAGAACGATGTACGAGTCTAGTGCAAGCCCGCATGTAGGTTTTCGTCATACTGTCTTTGGAAATAATAACAAGAAATATATTAATCTTCTAATTTTATAAACGATTTATATTGTATTAGAATTTTAGTAACATTGGTTTTATAATTTTGTAGGGGCACTATAATATTTATCTAGATAAGCCCATTTTTTTTATCTAAGCTAAACATTAGATAAATCGTAACATAATTATCTAGATACTTTATAAGATAATTTATTTCAAAAAAAATCTTCTGAGCATAGTGACCACATCAGTCTGGCTAATGTTGTGGTTGACTAAGCGTGGTCACCGAATGGAGGCTAATAAAAAATTATAAAATTATTAAACTAAAGGTCTAGCACACAGCATTAAGTAATCCATAGACCTTTATAATTAATCAAAAGTTTACCAAAAACTTTTTTTGTGTATCTAAAGAACATCGAGTTCATACACTTTAATTTCACGCATGTAAACTTGTTTACTTTTAATATTATTTAAAAAGTGGGAGTATGTAGAGCCGTAAAGTCACTAATGTATTACTTGAATAAATACAATAATAATTAATTATTACGAATTAAAACATTTTTATCAAGAGAGGTCTTATTGTGTACAATAAAATATATGTGTTTGCATTGTGTTATGAATACTATAACTATACACATTACACATACGTCGAAGTATAATAGGTAGTAGGTGCCTATACAATTCTGGATACAAATTATAAAAGTTTAATAATTAAGCGTATATCATAAACTAGCTATAGATTAACGCATGCTTATTCTAGACAAATGAAATATTGAGATTTTAGATTTTGAGTGGAACGATGAATGTATTGATTTTACAATGATGTGTGTTTTTTTTTTTTTATTTATTTTTTATTTTTTTTTTTTTTTTGTGTCTGTGTACACGATAAGTAGTCGAAATGATTCGATTTTCAACTTGAGTATCTTGTTCAATTGGAAA
>NW_021773978.1:0-1524 GCF_005508785.2 Acyrthosiphon pisum | reverse complement strand
TATTGACTTATTTTGAGCTCTTACGGACATTGTCAGTTTTCATTTTTTTTTAGTTTTTTTTCTAAAAGTATCAATAAAATTTTATTTGTTGATTAAAAAATCTTGCAAATTTAATAAAAGGCTCCTAGTATATTGTTTCAAAAGCAGATGAAAAATATTAAAAATCCTTAGTCACAGTTTTTTTTTATAAGCATTTAAAGTTCAAAAATTGACAAAATATGGAAAAGTCACGAAAATTAGCAAATTATTTTGAGTTAAGAATTCGTAAAAATTTTTCTATTTAAATCTAAGATATGAAAATGTCAGACAAGTTTCCTTATAAGATTATCTACCTTTATCAAACAAAAAATATCTATAAGAAAGTCAAATTAAATATTTATGATCGGTTGAAATTCAAATTTATACAACATTGGATATTCACTCGATTTCTCATGTAGCGATTTCCTTATTTTGTTGTAATTCAAAAACAAATAACTGTAGATACATGAAAATTTTACTGAATGTTAATATTATCATTTCCTATACACCATACAATTTTGAAAATATTTTGACTATTTTTGAGCTGTTTACGGACATTTTCATTTTTCAATTTTTTTAGTTTTTTTTTCTATAAATGTCAATAAAGTTTTATCTGTTGGGCCGAAAAGTGTAAAAATTTAATACAAAGCTCCTGATATATTGTTACAATATCAGTTGAAAAATATTAAAAATACATAGGCACAGTTTTTTTTTATAAGCATTTGAAGTTAAAATGTTGACAAAATGTATCAAATTTAAAATTGAATAATTGTTTTGTTGTTAAAAATGTATAAAAAGTTCAACTTTTATATCTAAGGATTGAAAATTAAAAACAAGATTCCACGTAAATATTTAATTCTGTTGCCGAAAATCCTAAGAATTAGATAAGCACAGTTTAGTTTTATAGCCATTTTAAGTTCAAATTTGGACGAAATTACATATTAAAAAACCTGGAATAACTATTTTAGTTATTTTGTTGTGATTGTATAATATTATTTGTGGGTACTTGAAACTTCTAAAGTATACTATTATATATCTATATTAGTACGACGGTTTGTTGTTGATGTATAACGCGTTACCTGATGGATATTGTGATATGATTAATTTGGAATTTATTATTAATACCTATTATAGGTCAATTTTTTTTAATACTATAGATAAGTATACCTACCTATAATAGGTATATGTCTAATACCTAGACTGACAAAGCGTCTCCGCTCAGAATCGTTTTTCTTATACAGTTATATTATATCATTGAATTCAAATTTAATACTATCCATTATACAGTGACCCACTTGTAACCTACTGTACAGCAGAGCGACATCCACTTACCCACCTTTTTTTGATTTTCTTAAATAAATTTGAATCATAGATATAACAAATATTAATTAAATGAATAGTTGTTAAGTATTAAAACATATACTATTCACACATTTCACAAATATTACTAAAAATATTTTACTAAATATTTCCAAAATGATTATTATTCAAAAATATATTTAAAAA
>NW_021773977.1:0-780 GCF_005508785.2 Acyrthosiphon pisum | reverse complement strand
TTTCGGCTCTGCTGTACAGTAGGTTACAAGTGGGTCACTGTATAATGGATGGTATTAAATTTGAATTCAATGATATAATATCATTGTATAAGAAAAACGATTCTGAGCGGAGACGGTATGTTAGTTTAGGTATAAGACATAATATTATATTAGGTACCTATAATAAATTCCAAATTAATCATATCATAATATTTATTAGGTACTTATAACGCGTTATACATCAACAAAAAACCGTGGTACTATCATAGATATATAATAGTATACTTTAGAAGTTTCAAGTACCCACGAATAATATTATACAATCACAACAAAATAACTAAAATAGTTATCCTAGGTTTTTAATATGTAATTTCGTCCAAATTTGTACTTATAATGACTATAAAAATAAACTGCGTAAATGTATTTTTTAGATTTTTTGGTAACAGAATTAATTACTTAGGTGGAATCTTGTTTTAAATTTTCAATTCTTAGATACAAAAATTGAACATTTTATAAAGTTTTAACTACAAAATAATTTTTCAAATTAAAATTTGATAAATTTTGTCAAAATTTGATCTTTAAATGCTTATAAAAAAAAATTGTGCGTATGTATTTTTAATATTTTTCAACTGATATTATAACAACATATCAGGAGCTTTGTATAAATTTATACACTTTTTGGCCCAACAGATAAAACTTTATTGATATTTATAGGAAAAAAAACTAAAAAAATTGAAAACTTACAATGTCCGTAAACAGCTCAAAAAGAGTCAAATTATTTTAAAAATTTTATCGTATATA
>NW_021773976.1:0-974 GCF_005508785.2 Acyrthosiphon pisum | reverse complement strand
TTTCACATTTGAAATTTTTTTTTTGTGTAATTAAGCACAAATTTATGATCATTGAAAATGATAAAAATTAAAAACATACAACAGAAAAAAATTATGCTCCAGTTATAATCATTAAGTATAATTATTGTTTAACACCAAAGCCTCAATTATGAATTAATATTCAATTTTATTTATTTTTATTCAATCACCTTCTTTATTAAATTATATATATTTTTAACATGATTTTTTAAATATTTCATTACATCTTATAATCATTATAGCCTCCAAAAGTTCTTCATCTAAACTTTAAAGATGCATGCAAATCAAAAGCCCAATTTAAATCCCGTGCTATTTTAAGTTTTTCCTGGTATTGTATGTGTATAAATAATTGGCTCTCAGTAATTGTATGATTTTCTTAGTATTTATTGTTGGATTATTCATTATACTGTTTAGAATTTTATACTATTCAATAAAATATGAACAGACATATACGGGCCATCGCGGTCGTCCGTCAAATAATTTAATGTTGTTGTCAAATGTAATGTGGTGCCCAATAAATAATTATGATATAATAATAAATTATAATAACAAACACTATATTATTATTGAGTTATAACTTATAAGACAATAAGGGACAACTAGTACCAAAAATCTCGACACATAGATAATTCCCCTGGGCAAGTAACGAACGGTCTAGGATTGAAACTTGAAAGATACAAATATAGCGCATTCGAGTATTTTCAGGGTCCTGTATCATCTATACAATTATCATTGTTTCTTCCCTATTGTCATATATAGTATTTGCTAGTAACTATAATTTATATCATTATATTACTTAAAGCAACTAATAATTTGGCGAATAATGAAATGGTTATCAACATTTTAATCATGGTCTCAATTTTATTATGAGTATTAATTATGCGTATTAATGGAATTCAACTATTTAAGAACACGTCAATTGAAAAAAAAAAAACGGTTTCCAATTTTTTTAGATT
>NW_021773975.1:0-937 GCF_005508785.2 Acyrthosiphon pisum | reverse complement strand
TTTTACGCAAAACCTGTTTTCTAGAAAATTGATTTTGGTTTTGGTGTGACTTTAAAACAAATGACCGTAGATACATGAAATTTTCACCGGTTGTTTAAATTTCCATTTTTTATACATGATAAAAATTTCAAAATATGTTGATTTGTTTTGAGCTGTTTACGGACAATTTCAGTTTCCAATTTAATTAGTTTTTTTTTCTATGAATGTCAATAAAACTTTATTTGTTCAGTAAAAATACTTGAAAATTTAATACAAGGCTCCTACTATATTGTTACAATGACATTTGAAAAATATTAAAAATCCTCAGTCACAGTTTTTTTTTATTAGCATTTGAAGTTCAAAAATTGACAAAATATGTAAACATTTTTCTTTTTAGACCTAAGATTTTAAATTGTAATACAAGATTCCTTATAGGATAATCTACCTTTATCAAAAAAAAAATGTCTATAAGAAACTCAAATTAAATTTTTATGAGCGTTTGAAATTCATATTTTTACAACATTTGATATTCACTCGATTTCTTACGTAACGATTTTCTTATTTTGTTGTAAATAAAAAAAGAGTGACTGTAGAAACTTGAAAATTTCACTGAATGTTTATATTAGCATTTACTATATACGATAAAATTTTGAAAATAATTTGACTCTTTTTGAGCTGTGTACAGACATTGAGAGTTTTCAATTTTTTTAGTTTTTTTTTTCTATAAATATCAATAAAGTTTTATCTATTGGGCCAAAAAGTGTAAAAAATTAATACAAGGCTCCTGATACATTGTTACAATAGCAGTTGAAAAATATTAAAAATACATAAGCACAATTATTTTTTATAAGCATTTGAAGTTGAAATTTTGACCAAATTTATCAAATTTAAAATTGAATAATTATTTTGTAGTTAAAAATTTATAAAATGTTCAACTTTTATATCTAAGGATTGAAAA
>NW_021773974.1:0-1043 GCF_005508785.2 Acyrthosiphon pisum | reverse complement strand
ACTTAACTTTTAATATCATTAAATTATGTTATTGAGTTATATAAATTAAGAATGATATAAAGCCTAGTGAAGTATCTTGTGTGAGTCCATAATCTTTGACATAACAATACCATAATGAGACCCAATAGTGGTTAATTATTGTTTATTACCAGTGCTCGGAATGGAAAACTTTCTGAACCGGAACGTTATTCATTATTATTAAATACACGTAAAAAAAAGGCGGGTAAGTCGTGGATGTCGCTCTGCTGTACAGTAGGTTACAAGTGGGTTACTGTAATGGATGGAATTAAATTTTAATCCAATGATATTATATCATTGTATACGAAAAACGATTCTGAACGGAGATGATTTGTCAGTCTAGGATATATTATTTTTAAAGAAAAACTTATGGAGAACCTTGTACCAAATTTTAAAAACTTAGTTATAAAAGAAAAAATTTTTACGATTTTTCAACCACTAAATTACTTGCAAATTTTCGCAATTTTGACATATTTCGTATAAATTTGAACTTTAAATGCTTATAAATAAAAATTGTGACAATGTATTCCTTTTATTTTGCAACTGCTATTGTAAAAATATGTTAGGAGCCTTGTATTAAATTTCCAAATCTTAGAATTAAAAAGAAAAACTTTTATGAATTTCTGTCTAAGATAATTTGAACATTGCCGTAATTTTTACGTATTTAGTCAAAATTTGAACGTTAAATGCTTATAAAAAAAAATTGTGCCTATGTATTTTTATAATTTTTGAATGGGAGTTAGAACAACATATGTGGACCCTTCTATTAAATTTTCAAGTATTTTGTCCCAGCTAATTTTTTTTTATCAACATTTATAAAAAAAAAATCAAAAAAAATCGATTATTTCAATTGCCTATAAATAGATTAAAAATTAGTGAAATATTTTGAAAATAAAACTATATAAAGAAAATGTCAATTTAAACAACTGGTAAAATTTTCAAGTGTCTACGACTCATACTTTTTGAATAATAACAAATATCAAAAATCGTTTGAGGCTAAACCGTTATTTAATGCGGTTTTGTAA
>NW_021773973.1:0-729 GCF_005508785.2 Acyrthosiphon pisum | reverse complement strand
GACGGTTTGTCAGTCTAGGTATTAGACATACCTATTATAGGTATACTTATCTATAGTATTAAAAAAAAATTAACCTATAATAGGTATCAATAATAAATTCCAAATTAATCATATCACAATATCCATTAGATAACGCGTTATACATCAACAACAAACCGTGGTACTATCATAGATATATAATAGTATACTTTAGAAGTTTCAAGTACCCACAAGTAATATTGTACAATCACAACAAAATAACTAAAATAGTTATTGCAGGTTTTTTAATATGTAATTTCGTCCAAATTTGAATTTAAAATGACTATAAAAATAAACTGTGCTTATGTATTTCTTAGAATTTTTGGTAACAGAATTAAATATTTACGTGATATCTTGTTTTAAATTTTCAATCCTTAGATATAAAAGTTGAACATTTTATAAATTTTTAACTACAAAATATTTATTCAATTTTAAATTTGATAAATTTTGTCAAAATTTCAACTTCAAATGCTTATAAAAAAAATGTGTGCCTATGTATTTTTAATATTTTACAATTGCTATTGTAACAATATATCAGGAGCCTTGCATTAAATTTTCACGCATTTTTACCAAACAAATAAAATTTTATTGATATTTATAGAAAAAAAAATTGAAAAAATTGAAAAATGACAATGTCCGTAAACAGCTCAAAAAGAGTCAAAATATTTTCAAAATTTTATGGTGTATAAAAAATGAAAATATTAACATTCA
>NW_021773972.1:0-1401 GCF_005508785.2 Acyrthosiphon pisum | reverse complement strand
CAGTGACCTACCTACTCAATTATGAGTATTATTATTATCAACTATTATTATATTTAGACGGTAAATTAGTTATAATACAAAATTCTTAATTTCCTTCTATTAGTTGGTGTAAAAAGAAATGATGATTTAATAGTTTGAGTTGCGTTCAAAATGTGTAAATGTAAAATTAATAATATCTAGGTATCATTTATGTTATTTAATTTTCGTTAACAGTAAAAAAACATTAATAAAATAATTTCCTATCAAGTTCCGACATTTTTATATAGGTGATATAACTCGTAAATCATAATAAATTCTTTTTATTTTCCGGTATTTCTACAACTGCTGTTTTCGCAAAAGTTGGAATTAGGTACAATAAATTTCTTAACTGTTTTTCTTCGTCTAAAACTTGCAACCACTATAAGAATATTGTGCGAACAACTTATATATAAGATGTTTTTAGTGTTGCATTATAAAACAAAAGGTTTTTTCCGTGGATTGCTGATTTAGTTATTATAACCAAGAGTTATTATAATATTCATACAAATATTGTAGTTATATTAACAATTTTAATTATTATATATGTAAACAGAAATAAAAATAAAAATATTACTGCCAACAACGGACAAAAAATTAATATTTTAATATTTTAGTACCTATATCTATTATCTTTGAGTTCGGATAAACTTTAGTTGTATAAGTTAAATTGTATTTAGATAAAATAACTGTTACAAAAATTATTTAGTGAATCAAAATGTAAATGATTACCTGTAACACAATATTTCAGCCTTCAGGGCTACAATAGTAGATATTACTATCATTTGTACAGTCATCCAACATCTACAAACAGCTGCTATAAAATTTGAAACAAATTAGATGCTTACACATTTTATGTCCTCAATTTATTTTCCAAAAAATAAAATATGTCTTATATTTATTGTTATTGGCATTATATTTCTATGTTTTTTTCTTATTGGTTTATGATGTGTATACAATGTAACATCGATAATATTTGTTGAAATTGTTCTCAACAAATGTTGGGACATTTATAATTGATTTAGATACTTGCAACTTACTGAGAAATTATTAACCATAAATATTACTAATACATTATGATTAATTAGGTATGGACTATGGACTACGAAGTCATGGAGCTTGCATACAACTTTCTGTTGTATTGGTCTGTTGTAATCATTACGCTGATAAATTATTAGTCATATTATTACACATTTATATGCATTCTTTTCAGAATTATATTTACGGTATACATATAATATAGACATGCATGATACATGTTATTATTTATCTACTCATTTTATATACTTAATAAGGTATATACAGTGGCATTATTTCAGTTTTAAAGAGGGAACGGTGCCACATTTTTGACCGGCCCATAATAAAACTGAAAAAAAACCACTCTCT
>NW_021773971.1:0-315 GCF_005508785.2 Acyrthosiphon pisum | reverse complement strand
AGAAATTACAAAGTAAAATGTATTATTGTGAACGTAAAATTTGCTACCTATATTGCGCGTGGGTCAGAGAGAGAAAACAAATAGTTCACTGATATCCTCTTAAGACAAAAGCAATATTATGTAATTGGCATCTTCCATGAAAAATCAAGTTAATAATTGTTTTTTTCTTCAAGTGTTATAATAATTATTAATTAATAATGGGTACTCGTTGTATGTTTAGATAATTATAGCATAACATCAAAATTAAAAAAAAAACCTAACGAATCAACAATACGAATGAATATTTAAAAATATTAAACTGATATTATGTAACTA
>NW_021773970.1:0-856 GCF_005508785.2 Acyrthosiphon pisum | reverse complement strand
TTTCAATTCAACAACAGCCGCAACGAAAATAACCTACTGGTAAGCAGTCATGATATTGTTCGCTCTACACCGTGTTCGTTAAATATTTTCAAGCCAAAATCTCGTACTAAATTTTGTTACACACTTACCGTTTTCAGAGTACGACCCTGTGTCAGGAACAGCAAACGTCTGGTGCTGCAGATCATAGTAAGCGGTTTTCCAACATGTTGACAATCAAAGACGTGCAGTACGCAAGATGGCTAAAAGGTGCTGTTAAAACATTGACGTTCTTGTGCGTGAACGGTGACTGTTTGATGATGAGGGATCATCTGATCGACGATACACTGGCGGATTTGGAAGCAAAAATCCAAGAACACTGCATGACCGCAGTCGATCCGCTGTACACACCAGCCGAAAACGAACTCTGCCTGGCCAAGTACTGTGAGTAATAGACTACTGGGCAACACCCCAAACTAACCACCTCCATCCCGTTGTTATTGTATTGAAATTTCGAAAAAAAATTGTTTTATGTTTTGTTCTAGTTGATGAATTGTGGTATAGGGCTATATGTGTTAAAGCCCCTAACGATTTGGACAAAAACGACAACGACTACATGGTTTATTTCTTGGACTGGGGAATGGAGTACTTGTCAAAAGTCGAAGACATTAAGAAAATGCCCAAGGACTTTATCTACCTACCAGCAACAGCCTACAAATGTTACGTAAAAGGTATGTTGAATATAAAAATATCACAGTACACATTATTGTTAAAGGGGATATAAGTTAAATACTCGTATTTTTCATTATTACACCATTACAAATCAGTTCCTAGATATAAGTCACTATTAAGAGGACGTGATACCCACATGTGTTGTCTC
>NW_021773969.1:0-9365 GCF_005508785.2 Acyrthosiphon pisum | reverse complement strand
ATTTAATTAAAAAATTATTTTTCCAAAATCACGCAGAGTGTAAATACAATATCTATAGGTACCTAACAATATTTATAAATTGGTAAGTATCTAAATCCATTTTGCATTATAGCAATAGATCTAATATCAATATTATAATTATTGTAATTCGTAGATTATCTAATTATTACGTGATTTCCGTTTCTCAGCGATTACCAACGATTTAGACCTCTTCACCCGGAGCGACCGGCGTTTGAGTGATCTCAGAAACGACTCGTGCACTCTGAGCACCGTGCCCCGGCTCGAAGGGGGTCCCATTTCGGTCTTGGGTTCCGACGACGACGGTGTCGTGGTCACCCATTTTGTGGCGGCACTTAACATCGTCACAGCGACACGTGATGCGTGCTTAGCGCACGATCGCGATAATAAACTGTATACAGAATAGACCAGTGAAATTCGGCGATAAATGTGTAAAAAAAATTAAAGATATTTTAAGTCGAACACTTTTTGGCGGCGACGACGACGAATACGAGGACGCAGACGACGACGACGACGACGACGAACAGCAAACGTCTGTCGCAGCGACGCGAACACGGTGGAGTGCAGCGGGAGCGAGTCAGACCGCTGTCATGTGGCCGCGATAGTAGGGTCACGGATTCTCTTACCGTGCGCGCGCGTTTGTTTACCGGGCGGCGCGCGGCGGCGGCGATACCAGGCAACAGATGTTCCGGTCGGAGTAGAGGCGCATGCGTCGCCGTCGCGTTTATCGTTGCCGGTTTTCGAGTGAAAAACGGAAGAAAGAATGACTGACACGCGTGCGTGCGCAACACATTTGCACAAAAGCCTCTTTTTATCCGCTGTTTTAGACAAAATAAAAATATATTTTAATTTAATTGAGTAATGAACCCTGGGAAAAAAAAATCCCCGGACACTTTTGTCGTTGACGATGTACGGGAGCCAAACACCAAAACATACGGAGAAAAAAATGACGCGATTCTTTTCATTAAAAGGCACTAAATCAACCCCTATTTTTATCAAACGGAACGCGAAATCCCCCTGAGCGTTCCAAAAACGAAATGAAAAAAATGTCGCGGAAGTCTGGTCGCAATGCGTGTACCTACCTATATATACCTACGTGCATTTCGGAACTGGACTCGTACATAGAATATAACAATATAATCTCGCCGATTGTGTACATATTACATAATATATTATATATAGCTGCTATGCATTATTTTTGAGGGACTTGTTTTTAAAAAAAATGTTCACAATTCGCACGTATACTACTCTCCAAATCACTCGCCGTATGACGTTTTCGAAAACAACAAAACTCTAAGACAAGGAAACGAATATTTTCCACCGCTGTGCTTATTATTATTAAATCAGTCGTTTTTTGCAGCATATTGAACGTGTATTTATGTCGGTTATTTTGCTCCTATTATTCATAGCATAGTAAAATATGTATACATGTGTGGGGACTGGGGTCTGGGGACGTCTCTCTGTGCCACATGATTACCTGAAGCCTATATTATTTGTATAATACAACACAATATTGAATATACCTACGTTTACTTTCTAAACACTTGGGACAAGAATCGTTTAATATATTCAGAGTATCAGACATAATATACGACACAATCGATATCATACAAATTATAATAATAGCTGATAAAAATTAAAAGTATGGTTCGCGCGCTATATATGATATATTGATATTGTTGCTATCCACAATAATATAATAATCTGATGTATCGTAAACTGCAGAACAGTGTGAATTAATATTCTAGTATGTACGAGTATATACCTATATTTAATAATATATTGGTGGTAAAAGTACCTCATACTTTGCACACATACCTTTATAGTAAATAATATTACATAAATGAAAATTTTATTATATTATAAATTTACTGTATTCGTTTTGTCATAGAAGCGTGATAAACCTGTTAGATTAATAATATGACGAAAGAATGATGATGCCCTAGCGATACAAATGCAGACACGACCTTAATAATATAATATACATTTTTTTTTAAATATAATTCCGTAACAATATCGTATATACCTACAATCGTCTACGAAATACACGTATATTATTGATTAAATATGTTAATGTATAGTATAGGTACGTGCAGATGTACAACCATTCCCATACGAAGTGGAACACGATATTATATTGATATATTTTGATTTAACGAAATAATAATAACAAAAAAACAAAATAGAACGACATGGATACGAGATTGTTATATATCAACAGGAGATCGTATGGATCTAGATAATAAATAAATAATAACAAAATGATTTGAATTATTATTACAAATTGATCTGTACAAGTATAAAGCCAGATCAAAATGTTTAACGATACCTTACAATATACTACGAAGGGTTTACATTTTTTATAATTTCTTGACATTATAATGTATACGGGGTAATTTCAAATTTGATTTTTGTTTTTTTTTTTGTCATATATACATATAATATGATGATGGAATAATTCAAGATTTCTATTTTAAGATAAGTGGAAGCGGTAAGGGATGATGTATACTACGCTTAGCAAAATGTCGACGATGCTAAACTTTTCTATTATATAATCTAAGCTTTATCTGCAATGCTATAATAAAAAATGTATGCAATACTGACAGTAAAACAAAATTACCTAATCGTAATACATAATATATAATACACATATCGCATTTATACGTGCATGCGGTACCTATATGCAATTAAGCACCTAAACAGAAAACCGACTTGTGTGATCAGTAATCAATATAAATTAATATTTTCATCCACAATTATAATACACTACATAATTTAACATCAAACGCACGTTAACAATATCGCATCAATGACGATGATAACATGTGGACCAATATTTAACCGTAGTGGAAGTTATCCCTCAAAGTTTACAGGTCACCGCGCATTCAAGTTTACCAGGTATACGTATAAATGTTGTAAATACACGTATATATAGACAGGTCAACAATAATGCTCTCGCGTATCATAATAATAATAATAGCTGAAATAGAGATTTGCTCTCTGTGGGCCGCGGCATTTATTTAATTTTTTTTTTTTGTAAACATTTTATCGGTTGGACTGGGAAAACCACGGGTCCTAACAGCTACCACTCGGACCCCGGTATAATAATATATTTGTATAATATATATAATATAACGCAGAGACGTAAATCAAAAAGATAGACAATCCTATATCGAGGCCGCACAGTACCTATAATAAAATATTATATTTTATACGGGAATTTGACACGGCGGGCACGTCGTTTCGATTCGGACAGATGTTATTTAAAACGAGAAAAACTCCACTGTGCCCGGCGTTGCACGCGACAACAACATACTAATATAATATAAATATTATATAGCGCACTGCACCAACAGCAGCAACGGACGCAAAAAAGTGTTACGCGCGAATATATTATAATATTGTACGGTGTATATATGGTATATCCCGTAATATGATTATTATGTACAAATTTACGATACATATACCTGTGGTATAAATATTACGAGGAAACCACCCACCAAAAAATAAAAACGGCCACGTACTATATATAATATACCTACGTGACGTTATGCAAATTCGAAAAGGTCGCTATAAAAATCGACTGAACGGAGGCCTTCCCGGTGCATTTTTTATTTATTCACATCGTATGTGCGTGTGGCGTTCGCGTTCGACAAGGTTACATCATATATAACATGTAGGTAAGCATAAATGTTTACGACCGGCAAGAGTAATTAGCCGGACCCACCCTCCACCACACGACGACATCGGTGCGGCTCCTGTGTACGTTGTTACTATAGAAAACACGCGCGCTGCATATTATAACACTAATATTATATTATTATCGACCTTTGGACATAATATCGGACGAAAAGTGCTAATGTTTAATTCCTTTTTAGTATTCTGCGATTATCGCAATAAAATGATAATATATTGTTTTTATAAACGCCACGCGAATAATACGGCAAGTCCGGTGTGTACTTATAGATTTAGGCAATACTTAATAATTCTGCTAGCTATATGTATATACTTACGCTCCATCGCTGCATTATATTATAATAAATAGGTTAGAATAAATAATATAACGTCATTAAGATTGAGTTAGGTTAGTATAGACTAGGCAGACGCGTGCAAAATGTATGATTATAAATGAGAGTTGATTCAGTTTGTTTTACCGATTTTAATTCATTTTTTTTTTTTATTGCACTAATAATGATATTATAAAGAACTTGCATAATACGTATGAAACTATCGAATTGTTCAATTGCCACCACGCGTACGATAGATATTAGATTAAGGCTGATCGTTGTAGCCACTTATATTATTATCTTAAACAAACTAAACATAAATATAATACCTAGGTATTGTGTTAGAAAAAAAATTCATGTGCCCAATAGATACACTGCATATATTGTATATTGAATCGATAAATGTATTTATAATAGAAACATCAGATAATGACCTAAAGGAATTTTTACGAGGTAGCTATAAATTAAAAACATTTATCTCTGCCTCGCATAATATATTATGTTATATATAATAAGTATATAATATCAATTATCTGTCGAATGCATGTCATATTAAACTTATTTATATTAAGATATATATTATTACTATACTATTAATACAGCTTTTAATATAGGTAAGGTATTATTATTATAATATGTAGGTATAATTTATAATTTTCCGTTGTACAGTCGCGTCAGCAATCGACAGTTTTCCTACGCAATGCGTTTCACGAGAGGTGTATATAGTGACTATATACCTACTCGAGGTAATTTTTTAAGAGATTTGACTCGAGGAGCGCATATATTCAATATTGTATTTATGTATATTGTTTTCACATTGTATAAATATACTAGAAAAATATATTATAAAAAAAAAAATCATTATAATAAAAATATAATACAATAACGCGTGTGCCCGTCGATATATAATAATGAATAATATAGGTAGGTCACAAGACGGTGGCGGTGGTGGCGAACTGTCAGCCGCGTTATGTTCACGTGTTGACGTGAACGACGTGTGAGTAGAGGGTTGGATTGTGAAGAGAGGAGAGGAGTGACGCTCACTCACCTCTACAAGTGTCATTGGTTTTTAATTTTTCGATACGGAGACACCAAAAGGAAGACCCATCACAACTGTCAGTTTTGAGAGCCCATAGATAATAATATACATAACCTATATAAATATATTTTTCATTGTATACGCCACGGCACAGAACCGGAGAGACCCGGCGAGGGCAACGTGGTCGTGTTTTGACTCTTTTGTTGTCATATTGTAGTTGTATACATAATATATATATAGAGCAGGAAGACCATGAAAGATACGAGAAACAGACGAAACCACTATAGGTGAATTCAACACATGCCCTCATTTTACCTCCTCCCAAAAGAACAATCTCCATCCGTATATTATGGGGATGCTATCTCCACTCCGATCCGATAAATCATTCGAAATTGGTTCGAAATTCGCGACATACCCGCGCGCGAAAACAGGACGTCGTTCTGTATAGACGTCCTTCTAACATTCAGTACGCGCGCTTCTACCCGGCCGACCACACTACCACTATCAGCTGCCGCTCCATGCAAGAACTTATATAAAATTTATCATATATTATATATATTTGAATAATTGAACATAGACTGTTGACAATAATACCGTATACATATTGTACAGGGGTGGCCATTTTGGCAATATCTGTCGTATAGATACACGCTGCATACGCAAATAATCTGAAACTCGAAACACTGAAAATCGCCGTTTACTACCCTTAAAAATCTTCTACGATGTAAGATGTAACTATATTTATAACTATTAATAAAACGTATGTTGTAAAATTGTAAATAGTGGACCCCAACATAATATCATGTTCCCAAAAATGTCTAATTATGTAACGATTTGATGAGTAACAGAAACAACGTTTATACTTTGTAGTTTACACTCTCAATAATCTAAAACGCAGTTTGACACCAACTGTACCGGCTTATATTTTATATGGCGAGAGAAATATAACGAAAAGTATACCGAAACCGGCTGGACCCTGTAATCAAAAGGGAGTATTCTCGTTTGCCGCCCCAAAATCCTAATACAATATAATAATATAATATACTGACATGCTCTTACACGCTCACACTCGCTCGCTCTCTCTCTCTCTCTCTCACTCTCACGCACACACACACACACACACACACACACACACACACACACATACATACATACATACAATATTTGTTGGATATTTTATGTATAGGTACTGATAATCCGGACGGACCTCCCGCACAAGGAGCTTCGGCAATGGGGTGGGGTGGGGTGGGTTGCGACCCGTGCCGTCGCTGAGTGAGGGGGTGGATGAGGAATATACGCCTTCGGCCGTCCTTTTATCCGTTCGATTATATAACGTATTGTATAATATACGACGCGCGTGTGCGTGTATTATATTATACATGTTGTATGTACCTACGGGGTTACAAGGAGATGAAAGGAACATATACATATAATAATAATATATAGAATATAGAAAGAAAAAAGGGGTTCGAAGAGTATCAATACAATTTGTACTAATTCGGCGACGTTGTCGTCGTCGTCGTCACTGTATAATATATTACTGCATATACAGTTAGTCGGGTGCCGTGTTTTACAACAATAATATGTGATACGGTACAGCTGTTTCGCGCATTCCAACTGTCACCAGCAGCGAAAGGAGGCCATAAATATAATAAAAAAAACAATACAAACGGGGGCCGCGGTCAATGTCATCGTATAATATACAATATTATAATATTATGAACGTACACCGCTATAAACACGCGCCGCGTCAGGGACCGGTGGATTTAGAGCACGAAATTTATGCAAAATATCGTTATTAATAATAAGTCGCAGCCGTTGTTGTATCGCAGTGTTCAGTCATTCGAGATTCTGTAGATCACTGCGGCACTACATGTGTGCAACGTATATACACATACAATATGTGATATAATACAAGTTAACTAAAATATTAATAAGAAAGCTCATTGATTGATATTGCAATAGGTTTTTTTCTGCACGTAATTATCAGTTAAAGTCGAAATTAAAATAATTAAAAATTATCTTCTCGTGTCGCTTAAAAATCCGTAGATAACGCCGATTTGCAAACGTCAGCATGTCACGGTTAATTTATCCATAGTTTTAAAATTTTAATTTATTGCGTTGAATATTAAAATAGATGTGTAAGTACTAACTTTGGACAGGAAGAGTGCGGATAATATTATGTAGGTACATGATAAATAACAAAAACGATGGACACCTTCATCATAATACGAAGCTGCTATATGTTATCGCGTGGTCAAACACCAGATGGTAACTTGTGATGATTGCAATTACTCCATACTAGTATAACATACACAGTATATAATAGTATAATATTATCTTACATATATTACGGAGTTTCACGTTATGCGCTTTTCATATGGGAAACGGTTAAAACCGCGTTCCGAGGCGTTGCGCACGCGTCACTTTTTTAATTGCTTCACTTTTCGTACACTTGCTATACATAATATTATAATACCATACGCGAATGCGTATAAAAATATATACAACGACACGGCTTTTGCGCGTTGCTACAGTTACAGTCTGCGGTAATGCAATAATTATACTAAACAATCGCGGCGAAAAAAAATAAAAGAATAATGATAATATATTTTTAATATTTATATCATAACGGCGCCAAACGGCCGAAACGTTGACGCATAACATAAATTACCATTTACTACACTCGCGTGCGGTCACTTGGGTTATGGAATTCCCTCGGGTGGATGAACAACGCGAGACGAAACCGATTAAAAACCACAATTTATGCATACTGAGTTACAGAGACGAGCGTACTCGATTGAACCCGTGAATTTGGGGTAACCGGCACTGAATCAGAACTATGATAATACCTATATTGATTATTTGTTAGTTAAGTACTATTGTATATCGAAAGGCAATCTCAGCCAAGGTACCAGGACGAACATCGATTGGGAAGTGGGAAACGATCGAAACTTTCAAAGCTCAATGAAGAAAAAAAATTTTAAAAAAAACTACTCATCCACTATTATATGTTACCCAAAAGACTAATCAAAAGACAATATTATAGTTGAAAAGTTTGTTTTACACCGAGAGATAAACCGTAAACGTTATGTACAAATACAACTACGATAGGTGCCGCCATCGTTTAATACGCGTGTACAATTCTAATATTCCAGTACTGTGCCCGAACGCATAGCCGCACGTTTTCGGAGAGAAAATATATTTGACACATTCCTAAACACAAATGTACGTCGAACGCTCATACTGTATACTAATACGTATAATATATATTAATACGTATTACAATACCGCCGCCGGCTAAACCGAAAAACTGAGTCCACAACTGAAAACTATCATCTGCTGAAAGGTGTAATATTAAATTTTTACCTAACGGTTTTCTATTTTCTCGACACGGATTCATATTATAGTAATAAGAATTGATAAAATGATAACTAAATAATATTATGGTTAATCGAATCTGATCTTCGGCTGACAGATCCTACTTACACGATTCGTATACAAGCACATGCATACTCCGTGCAGAGCGATGAACGTATTGATTTTACAATGGCGTGCGTGTTAATTATTTTATTTCAGTCATCACCTATTGGGGCAATAAAAATAAATAAATTTTCTACTTCAGCATCTTTTCTGGTAGAAAAGTTAATTTAGTTGATACTTTGAAGGGTTTTCAGTAATAAATACTCAGAAGTTTACAAAAAAATCAAAATTAAAATTAAGATAAAGATTTTTTAGGTGTCACTATAGCTTTCAGAAGTCTGGGCAGATGGATTTCCTCGAATATATTATATTATTATACACTTTGAGAAACTATACCAAGAAAAAAAAAATTACCCCTACAAAGTACCATTTAATTATGATAAGTTTTGAATATACCTGAAACTTTGTTCGGAATCATATACGCATGTATTTATGATAAGAGCTGATACGGGTCACTGGGTGCAGCTTTCCCGCTTTCCTACATAAGCTTATGGGAAAAGACGATGCCCCTCGCACTCCAGTATACATATACATTAATATATTATAATGGTACAACTAAGTGATATAACTCAGTAAAAAAATAAATAAATCCTTGTATTCCAACTGCAGTCGTATGTACTATAGACGTACATCCGTGCGATATATGTAGAGCGTGTCGTTCAGACTTTGGCTGTGAGCCCGAATCTCCCAGTTGCACACAACTACTATTATAACACGTATTATATAAAATTATATGAAAGCGACAATTATATACCTATGGAGTATAGACCACATATCTGTTCGCCATTCGGCATATAGTCACGAACACTTTTAATAAT
>NW_021773968.1:0-825 GCF_005508785.2 Acyrthosiphon pisum | reverse complement strand
AATGGCATAGAACAATATAGAAGCGAAACTCAATCAGCTGATGGGTGAAGTGTTTACCCTATGATCTGAAGTCCGAACAATGAAACTGTTTCCGTAACACTGACATTATGTTATACCCGTATTGAAAAACCGTTTCCGCTTGATAGGCAGGGTATTCTGCGCGGGGTCGGGTTGTTTCCACTGTTTACTTTTATAAAATATATTTACGTATGCCACGCCGTGTTCAAGGTTACAATCGCCCGATTCGGCCAATTCACGGAGTTTCATACCCGGCCTGATAATGGCGTTCACCAAAAAATAGGACATCGGATCGCTACCAATTCTCCCAATTTTTTTTCTCCCCAATAATTTTTCTCTCCAATCATATTCATTCCGAAAAATACATTTTCTTCCAAAAACTATTAGTCCAAATTAGAAAATGTCAAATAAATAATTCTCCCAATTAGTTTATTCCGAAAATTATTATCCCAATACACATTGTTCCAAAGGAAGTGATAACTGATAACATATTCTGTGATAGCTGATAATGATAACATATAGCTTATACCACGATACCATGATACCAGCATATACCAGCATATTACAGTGACACAAATTTTAAAAAAACATCATACAGTGATGCCATGCTAGCGGCACTCGTCGCTTCGCTCCTCGGTGCCGTCGCTCCGCTCCGCAAATCGAAAATATCCCTCGACTTGCTGTGCAACACCACGTCAAGTTGGTCACAGGGTAACCACAGGTTAACCACGTACGTACAACCACTCTTATCGGTCCTTATCATTTTTCGGACAAGTGCTTATCACTCGGATAATATAAGATTCACGA
>NW_021773967.1:6958-8695 GCF_005508785.2 Acyrthosiphon pisum | reverse complement strand
GGCGGTGGAATCCTGTCCTGTTTCTGCAATAGTTTATATTTTTCATTATTTTTTACCAAAAAGATAGGGTTTATTATACTTAAATTTTTGAAACCCGTTTAATAAGTATTAGTTCATTTTTGAGTTAATTACAGCTCGTCCCGTCTAAATATTGACCTAATTAAGCACACGTTTGTCGGTGGAATCCTGTCCCGTTTCTGCAATAGTTTATACTTCTCGCTGATTATTTTACCAAATTATGGCAGATAATATACTTGAAATTTTGATATACCTTTTATATGTTTTAATCAATTTTGACTATATTTTAGTAGGTACCTGTGGTATTCGAATCCTGTACTGTTTTTGCAATTATAAAAATCTTTTTATAATTTTCAGATTTAAAGGTAGGTTTTAATCTACTTTAATTTTGGTGTACGTTTTATAAGTTTCAAAACATTTCGGGATTAACTGCATTCCACCAGATTAATAATTTATTTATAATATATTTTATAATATAATAGTTTTACGGAATAATGTATTTTAATAATTAAGTAAGTATTTAATGTGTACAAGGATAACAATATTTTATCTCGGTCAGTTCTGGCCACACTGTTTTTCTTATCACCGTGTGGAATGGAATCGGTCCCGTCCCGTCCCGGGTTTTAGTATTACCCCAAAAATTACATATGTTTCCCTAACAAGCTTGTTTTTATTTATTTTTATTCAAATATTACACCTTCACCAATAATATTTAAAATTTAACGCTGGTTTTAAGAATTTAAAAACCAACGTGAGACGTGCACTCCAAAAGCTCTAATCTTATTTATAATATCTTTATATTCAACTTAATTAGTCAACTCACAATACTGTTGCTCCAACTGCTTGTGCCATTCTGTCTATTTGTCTGTCTCTGCTTGCCTGACTCGTTCTTTCTCTCCGGAGTTGTCAAGGGTGATCGGTCCTCGACTGTGACTCGTTTGAGCTGCCTCCGTGGAGTTGAAAAGTTGATAGTAGTCGCTGCACCGGAACTGGACCTCTGACGTTGAATTGACTGCTCGCCTCGACCCCAGAAGTTGAAATCCGCCGCGTTGACTGCTTGACTCGCTTCTAACTCCTTGAAAGTTCCGTACTCGACTGCGCCAGTGTAATATTCTCGTCGTTGGGCTGGTCAGATTAATATTCTGATAGCCGTTAACTACGAGTATATTAAGATTTTGCAGGAAGCGAGACCGCTCGTGTTGATGATGAAGATGTTGACAGGGTAGTTATAAATGAATGTAGATAGATGAAAGATACTTTGTAGTTTATTTAAATGCTCTTCAGTAATAAATGACAAGTTACTACACAGAGTGACGTGAAGGTGCTTGTTGTGCTCTGGAGTAGACACGTCTGAATACAGGCTGTTTCAGGCTCCCTTTTATATTCGGGTCCCTGCTCCCCCTGCCTATCGATACGCTATCTCTTCTCTAACGGATGTGGTCCGTGTGACCATCGACTCAGCCCACGCATTTACAATATTCCTATCTAATCTGAGTATTCGCCATAATGTGCTGACAGCTAATTCATTTTCTGTGTTGTTGTGCAGAAAGCCTTCAATTCTGCGAATTGCTAAATATTTATCAGTTATTACATCCTGGTCTATATGTTAAGTACATATACATGTACCCGTATATCTACTCGTGACTTTGGCAATTCCCATATCCTGTCAACTGATTCGCGATTTGCGTTTTTTAGAAAATATAATATGGCTCGCAATTA
>NW_021773967.1:3060-6847 GCF_005508785.2 Acyrthosiphon pisum | reverse complement strand
TATTTTCCTTTGGAATTAGTTTTTAGGTATAATTAAGGATATACAAATGTAAAAATAATAAAAATGTAATACAAACTGATGATATTATAGAGAAAATAATATATTAAGACATTTGAATGAATATAATTTTTTGCTTATTTCTAACAATAGTTTACAACTTCAAAAAACTTAGACTTAATATACAAATTAGCAGTCAAAGGGCACCACTATTTTGGTTATTGATTTTTCATTTAAAAAAGAAGCTGGTAAATAATATGAAAAATAAAAATTTTCTACTGTTGGTAAAGTATTCAATAATTAATAATCTTCATCTTTGGTAATAGTCAACAAAACAGGACTCAATAAGTTATACACAAAAAGATCACATTCATCTAATCCAGTAACATACATTAATATTTGACATTGGGAATAATATGAGTGACTTTTTTTTAATGTAATTTCACCATTAATTAGTTTCAAGTAATTAACATTAGGTATGTTAGTTACAGGGTCAATTATACTTTTATCCTGACATGTTATTGGACATTTTATTTCTAGCACTTTGTTTGGTCTATTATTGATTATTACAATTCCGTCTGGCAAAGCACAAAGCCAATGTTTATCAACATGCACTACTAGTCCACATTTAATAACTTCAAACCCAACCATCTTTGAATATGCCTCAAAAGCTTTGTTTTCAGTTTGATGGCCATATTTTACATTTTTAGCAGCTTTTCCAATTAAAGGTTTACTATCTAATAAGGATTTTGCAAGTGAAATCTGTCTTTCATGTGTTAAAATTTTTAAATTTTTAATTTTATGCACTTTTGTGCTAGCTGAGATTCGAAACTTTCTATTATTCAACCAAAATTGATCTGATTGATCTATCGTTTGATTAAAAATAGTTTTTATTTTGTCTTCTGTAACAAAAATTAAGTTAAAGTAAAATTCAGATAATTCAAAATTTAAAGGAAAATTACATGGGCTTTTAATTATGGAAAATAATTTTTGCCTCAAAATTATGGTGTTTAAGTATGGATTATTTATTTCAAAAATTATTTTTTTATCTACTTCATCTATAATATATTTTTTCACAAATTAAATCTACTTCTGTTCGCATTTCAATTTTTAAATTTATACTTAGTGGACAATATAAATCTAATAATTCATGATTTTCAAACAAATGTTTATCATCGACTTCCATAATGTTAAGTTTTTGTTTCTTTACAGGAAATAGATCTGATATCCTTTTCCCTTTTTTATATTTTTCTTCTCCTGCTTTTGAAGGCTTTCCCCATGTTTGAGGGAAATCAGTCTGTGAATAACTTTCTTCATTATTTATAAAATGAAAAAGAGCACCAATATGTTTGCATCTTTCACCTGCACCTGCTGCACATTCACAGAATGCATTCCTTATAGTTCTAGTTTCATCTAACTAAAAACAAAATAATACATAAATTCACACTGAGCTAATTAAGTGCTATAATACCTATACCCTAATTTGTATACATGCTTACTAAGTGATTACATAGTACCTACCTCAATTTTTACTTTGTAAGGCATAGATGTAACAGATGTTTGCCGAATAACATGTCCAGAAATGAAATTTAACTGACCATCTGAAGATTTAATTTCTTGAAAATTTATAACATGGTTACTTTTAACCAAGTTCAAAGCTTTTTTGTCATTAAATTTAACATTTGAATAAATAGTTTGAAACCCGTACTTTAAAATCAAGTCACTCATTTTAGAACTTTTCAACACTACAGTTTACAAAATTTAATTTTATAAGTTAAATTTTGAAAATTGATAACAATTTTAAAATGTGTGCAATAATTGTTTATCAATTAAGTCATAATTATAATCATATTGTGGTGGCATGGCAAGCTAAATAAAACAATACAATTTTTGTAGTCACCACAAGTCACGTGTTACTATTTAAAACACGGTATGTTCAGGGCTCGGTAGAAAAATTATATTACAGCTCTTTAGTTATAAAAAAGTAGCGTCTTGAAAAAAAAATTATTTTACTGTAGCGTTGGGTTTTTTTTTATCTTTTAAAAATCAAAATATTAAATTTTATTTTAAACCGAAAGAAGGTAAATTTTCAAAAGTGCCAACACCATCATCTGATCTACCTAACTGCATACGCCGGTCGCTATTTGTCTCACGACAGTAATACGTATTTAGTCCACTCCGAGCGCTGGCTGTTCAGATGCACGGTGTCCATAGATGTGACGTTAGCTGTGTTTGCCGAGATTTAGGTATTGAAGCGGACAAAGATTGTACTGAAATTAGTTGTTGTTAATTATTAATTTTCTGATATTATAAATCATTTAATAGAGAATCTTGTAAAAATGTATCCTTAATATTATTTTAATAAAATATTATGTGTTGTAAATTTATACAACGTAACACAGTTATTATTTGCATAGTGCTATCAGTAGTCATACGATACAGTTATATTTCACTTTTTATTTACAATGAACAAAGAAAAAGCCTTGTTGGAAAATTTAATAACATCAAAAAAAAATATTAAACGAAAAATAATTGAAATGAAACGTGGTTGAAAACGTGGTGAAAACTATTTCCGAGAAGCATTTAAACCAATAATTGAGCCATTGAGTACACGTATAGAAAAAAATAGTCAATGTAACTTGCAACAAGCTGAACAAAAAAATACGGAAAACGTGGTGAAAACTATTTCCGAGAAGCATTTAAACCAATAATTGAGCCATTGAGTACACGTATAGAAAAAAATAGTCAATGTAACTTGCAACAAGCTGAACAAAAAAATACGGAAATCTCATCTACTAGTGATGAAGATGACGATAAATTAAATTCATCATTTGAAAATTTTTTAAATAATAAACGACCAACATCACAATGTTATGATAAATCCTATGGCATGTATTATGATAATTGATGATAAAACTAGTGGCTTATACAAAATAGGAGATCACTCAGTGACTTTTAACCATAGTAACTTACAGTTGCTTAATAAATACTATAAATTGACTGAAGGACTATGGTCTTTATTTTGTGAGAAAGTACCAAAAAATTACACCCTAGAAGATATAGAATCTTATTATGACATTTTGAAAACATCACGTGTTCATTTAAAAGCAGATGGAAAACCTAAAACCTCAGGATACTTTAAATGGGTGCAAGTTATAAAACCTCTGTATGAACGAATGAAAAATGAGGAAAAACAGTTACACGAAGAAATAGCTAAAATTAAAACTCCGTTATTAAACTCAACACCAATTAACAAACATTTATCGAGCTCTAAACGTAGTAATGTTAATAATAATACAACTATAACAAATGAACCATTTAATTTTAATCCTGTAGCCAACAGTTATATGGTTATAGAACCCGAAGTTAAAAATATGTTTAGTTTTCCTTCAACACCGCAGACTGATAAGGAAGGTTCTGGTTTATATAAAGATGTCTTACCTCAAACGCCATTAGTTTATTATGACGATCCGAATGAGCTAGTAACTAGATTAAATCTTTTGACATCATCGCAAAGTGTTGGTAATACTAAATAATACCCAACCTAACCTATGTAACATACATTGTGCATCTTTAGAATAGTCTTGGAATGCTTGTATATCTTTAAATCGAACAAACTGATATAGAGGTTTGTAATTTCGATCAGCAACACCACCGGGTTCCATATGATAACACTAGGATTGAAGTATTTTTCTCGATGATGAATGTCTGTTGATGATGTCTACAGTGAATAACTGTTGGTCTTTTATTGCTGGTGGATAACACAAGTTGAACTGATATCGTTTGACTG
>NW_021773967.1:0-1313 GCF_005508785.2 Acyrthosiphon pisum | reverse complement strand
TAGTCACGATTTTTTTTTATAAGCATTTAAAGTTCAAATTTTGACTAAATACGTAAAAACTACGGCAATGTTCAAATTATCTTAGACAGAAATTCATAAAAGTTTTTATTTTTAATTCTAAGATTTGGAAATTTAATACAAGGCTCCTAACATATTTTTACAATAGCAGTTGCAAAATAAAAGGAATACATTGTCACAATTTTTATTTATAAGCATTTAAAGTTCAAATTTATACGAAATATGTCAAAATTGCGAAAATTTGCAAGTAATTTAGTGGTTGAAAAATCGTAAAAATTTTTTCTTTTATAACTAAGTTTTTAAAATTTGGTACAAGGTTCTCCATAAGTTTTTCTTTAAAAATAATATATCCTAGACTGACAAATCATCTCCGTTCAGAATCGTTTTTCGTATACAATGATATAATATCATTGGATTCAAATTTAATTCCATCCATTACAGTAACCCACTTGTAACCTACTGTACAGCAGAGCGACATCCACGACTTACCCGCCTTTTTTTTTAGTTTTTTTTCTAAAAATATCAATAAAATTTTATTTGTTGGATAAAAAAGCTTGAAAATGTAATAGAAGGCTCCTAGTATATTATTTCAAAGGCAGATGAAAAATATTAAAAATCGTTAGTCACAGTTTTTTTTTATAAGCATTTAAAGTTCAAAAAATGACAAAATATGGAAAAATCACGAAAATTTGCAAATTATTTCGAGTTAGAAATTTTCCTTTTTAAATTAAGATATGAAAATGTAATACAAGATTCCTTATAAGATTATCTACCTTTATCAAACAAAAAATATCTATAGGAAAGTCAAATTAAATTTTTATGATCGTTTGAAATTCAAATTTTTACAACATTGGATATTCACTCGATTTCTCATGTAGCGATTTCCTTATTTTGTTCTAATTCAAAAACGAATAACTGCAGATACATGAAATTTTTATTGAATGTTTATATAAGCATTTCCTATACACCATACAATTTTGAAAATATTTTGACTCTTTTTGAGCTGTTTACGGACATTTTCAGTTTTAAATTTTTTTAGTTTTTTTTTCTATAAATATCAATTAAGTTTTATCTGTTGGGCCAAAAAGTGTATAAATTTAATACAAAGCTCCTGATATATTGTCACAATATCAGTTGAAAAATATTAAAAATACATAGGCACAATTTTTTTTTATAAGCATTTAAAGATCAAATTTTGACAAAATTTATCAAATTTTAATTTGAAAAATTATTTTGTACTTAAAAATTTATAAAATGTTCAATTTTTGTATCTAAGAATTAAAAATTTAAAACAA
>NW_021773966.1:0-691 GCF_005508785.2 Acyrthosiphon pisum | reverse complement strand
TTAAGGCTTTAATGTCTCACCCATATTCTGATGTTATAGACTGGCGGGGTTAAAAAATTTTGTTTTAGCTATTTTATTTCAGAATAGCTTCCTTAGAAACATTATTCACAATTTTTGTCAAATTATAATAAATTAGGTACAATCATTTTTACAAGTCATTAAAATTTATAAATTACAATAAATTAGGTACAAACATTATTCATTTTTACAAAAGTCATTAAAATTTACAAATTACACAAATTACAGTTAACACATATTTAATATTTTTTGGTATGCGTTTGCGTCAAAAATGTTGTAAGATCAATTTTTTTAGATTTGTAATCTGAATATATTTTTTCAAAAAATTTTGTTTTGTTAATATTTCTGTTCTACGGGTATTTTCTTTATTTTTTTTAATGAATTTATTTTTAAATCAGTGTCGACTTGAATTTCCATGAGTATTGGAATGATTTGGTGAGTGTGAGGGCGGGGGCGTATAAAATTTACTATTGAAGTGCATGTGAAAGTTTTCAGCTCCGTTCGTTGTTCTTGGGCTTTAAGACTATACGGTTTTACTCCTGTCTGATAAAGCGACCCATACTCGATCATTATTATTATTCGATATTCGACATTGAGAATATTATTGACCGTGTATTGGCTGTATTGAAGGTACTTCAATATTTATTAACGGGTGATCATTGATATCAATAAT
>NW_021773965.1:0-874 GCF_005508785.2 Acyrthosiphon pisum | reverse complement strand
TTAATTTGAGTTTCTTATAGACATTTTTTTTTTTTGATAAAGGTAGATTAACCTATAAGGAATCTTGTATTACATTTTAAAATCTTAGTTCTAAAAAGAAAAATGTTTACGATTTATTAACTCAAAATAATTAGCTAATTTTCGTGATTTTTACATATTTTGTCATTTTTTGAACTTTAAATGCTTATAAAAAAAAACTTTGACTAACGATTTTTAATATTTTTCATCTGCCTTTGAAACAATATACTAGGAGCCTTCTATTAAATTTTCAAGCTTTTTTATCCAACAAATAAAATTTTATTGATATTTTTAGAAAAAAAACTAAAAAAAAATGGAAAATGAAAATGTCCGTAAAGAGCTCAAAATAAATCAAAATATTTTGAAAATGTTATGGTGTATAGAAAATGCTAAGATAAACATTCAGTCAAAATTTCATGTATCTACGGTCATTTTTTTTAAAGTTACACCAAAAACCAAATTCAATTTTGTGAAAAATCGATTTTGCGTAAAAATTCCCGTTTTTCCTTAATTTTTCTTTTGTTTTTCCCGGCGCTTTTGAAAACTACTGGGAAATTTAAATTTTGACCTCCCCAATGCACCAACGATATTCACTCTTTGATCGAACAAGATACTGAAGTTGAAAATCGTAGCATTATTTCGACAACTTATCGTGTACACAGACACAAAAAAAATTAAAAAAATTAAAAAAAAAACACACATCATTGTAAAATCAATACATTTATCGTTCCACTCATAATCTAATATGATAAGTATAATAACTATTGTATTTGTATTTACTATTTTTTGGGGTAAAAAAACATTTACCTGGTAAATTTTTACAGTACTCTCATACTCTCCTGTATAGAATATGCTA
>NW_021773964.1:0-795 GCF_005508785.2 Acyrthosiphon pisum | reverse complement strand
CATTTTATAGATTTTAACTACAAAATAATTATTCAATTTTAAATTTGATAAATTTGTCAAAATTTAATCTTTAAATGCTTATAAAAAAAAATTGTGCCGTATGTATTTTTAATATTTTTCAACTGATATTGTAACAATATATCAGGAGCTTTGTATTAATTTTATACACTTTTTGGCCCAACAGATAAAACTTTATTGATATTTATAGAAAAAAAAACTAAAAAAATTTAAAACTGAAAATGTCCGTAAACAGCTCAAAAAGAGTCAAAATATTTTCAAAATTGTATGGTGTATAGGAAATACTAATATAAACATTCAGTAAAATTTTCATGTATCTGCAGTTATTCGTTTTGAATTACAACAAAATAAGGAAATCGCTACATGAGAAATCGAGTGAATATCCAATGCTGTAAAAATTTGAATTTCAAACGATCATAAAAATTTAATTTGACTTTCTCATTGATATTTTTTGTTTGATAAAAATAGATAATCTTATAAGGAATCTTGTATTACATTTTCATATCTTAGATTTAAAAAGAAAAATTTTTATGAATTTCTAACTCGAAATAATTTGCAAATTTTCGTGATTTTTCCATATTTTGTCATTTTTTGAACTTTAAATGCTTATAAAAAAAAACTGTGACTAACGATTTTTAATATTTTTCATCTGCCTTTGAAACAATATACTAGGAGCCTTCTATTAAATTTTCAAGCTTTTTTATACTACAAATAACATTTTATTGATATTTTTGAAAAAAAACTAAAAAAAAATGGAAAATGAAAATGTCCGTAAAG
>NW_021773963.1:0-1420 GCF_005508785.2 Acyrthosiphon pisum | reverse complement strand
TTCCGGAGTTATAGCCTCTTAAGTGCACAATAATAATCACACAGTAGACACGTAGCAACATACACTCTATGTGGTTATTTTTTATTATTTTTTCCGTGGCATGCGCGACTATGGCATTAGAAGTTACGTTTACGACAAATGTTTTTTTGATTTTACTTATAAGAGGTCTAACTTACACAAATTTTTTTCACGTTTAAAAAGGGTTAAATTGTTTTTTTTACTCATCAGATTTTAGTACGGTTAGGTTAGGTTTTTGTATTAATAGATTATATTAATCCATCGTAGGTGGATTTAAGTAAAAACGACAAACTTGGTATACCTATGATATAATTAGATTATAGATGTTAAATCATACACTTACGTACAAACAGCAGGGGTCCACAATCTACCGCAGGTAGATTGCCTACCTGATAATGTACTGCTGTGAATCAGAATTTTTATCCTGGGCAACAGAAAAGTTAAGATAAATCTAGACACAGAATATTAAATAACGCATTGAACAAAGTTTGATTCATATACAGTTTGTACATTTAACGGGTAACGAAGTGCACGGGATCAGCTATATATATAGACAAAAAATAATAATACAAATCAAAAAACATGCCCGATTAACCAAAAGTAACCAATATATAATACACTGTTACGCCAATGTTGTATTTTTTAAATCCAGATTTCCTACTTTTCCGGTGGGTTTTCATAAAATTGTCTTTCGTAAAAACCTTTTCCTGGTAATTACGATCATCTTAAAAACAATTTGATAATTCATAACAGATAAACATAATGAGTCATATTCGCATCGAGATGTATATACTACACTATGTAGTATATTATACATCTCGATGCATATTCGTATATCGTACATGGCACACTTATCTCGCACATCCCAGTGACATAATATATCAAAATCGGTTGAGTATTTCGGAATATATATAGATTGTAACATAGATAAATTGTCGAGTTTTACTTCTCGGAACAATTCATACCTACAAGCTGTTGACGATAAAACACACACAAAAAAAGTCAGGTTACAGGTAGCTGGAAATCTACTATCACAGTCGGTTACGGGAATATCCGAAATACATCATGCAACTTTAAATTTAATATTAAAAAATTAATTTTGAACATTTTCATTCTCACTCACATTTTAAAACTTCTCTGGACTTCCACAAATAATTTAAGACAAAAATGATCTAAATCGGTCCAGCCGTTCTCGAGTTTTAGCGAGACTAACTAAGAGCATTAGATTTTTATATATATAGTACCTACTAGATTAAACAAAAATGTAGCTTATGTGTACTATTTTGTGCGACAGTTTTTGGTTCCAAATGTCCAATTTTTAACGGCATTTCTTTGTAACGTAAATACACTAGGTATTAAAATATACAGGTCTTTTGGACGTAAACTGGGAAAAAAAAAATTC
>NW_021773962.1:0-1061 GCF_005508785.2 Acyrthosiphon pisum | reverse complement strand
CAGGGTAAATTTCAATGTGTTTCGACTTTTTTTTGAGCTATTTATAGACCAAATAAAATTTTCAATTTTTCTAAGTATTTTTTTTTTAAATAACGATAAAAAATTTTTGGTTGGATAGAAAACTTTGAAAATTTAATACAAGGTTTCTTATAAGTTGTTCTCACAGTGATAAAAAAAAATCCAAAATCGTTAGTCACAATTTTTTTTTATAAGTGCTTAAAGTTTAAATTTATACGAAATATGTCAAAATTGCGAAAATTTGCAAGTAATTTTGTGGTTGAAAAATCGTAAAATTTTTTTCTTTTATAACTAAGCTTTTAAAATTTGGTACAAGGTTCTCCATAAGTTTTTCTTTAAATATCTGTAAAAAAAACTCAACCGGACTAAGACAAAAAATTTTTAGGAGTGTTTGAAATTTAAATTTTTACAAAACCGCATTAAATAACGGTTTAGCCTCAAACGATTTTTGATATTTGTTATTATTCAAAAAGTATGAGTCGTAGACACTTGAAAATTTTACCAGTTGTTTAAATTGACATTTTCTTTATATAGTTTTATTTTCAAAATATTTCACTAATTTTTAATCTATTTATAGGCAATTGAAATAATCGATTTTTTTTGATTTTTTTTTTATAAATGTTGATAAAAAAAAATTAGCTGGGACAAAGTACTTGAAAATTTAATAGAAGGGTCCACATATGTTGTTCTAACTCCCATTCAAAAATTATAAAAATACATAGGCACAATTTTTTTTTATAAGCATTCAAAGTTCAAATTTTGACTAAATACGTAAAAATTACGGCAATGTTCAAATAATCTTAAACAGAAATTCATAAAAGTTTTTCTTTTTAATTCTAAGATTTGGAAATTTAATACAAGGCTCCTAACATATTTTTACAATAGCAGTTGCAAAATAAAAGGAATACATTGTCACAATTTTTATTTATAAGCATTTAAAGTTCAAATTTTGACAACATATTATGTAAAAATCACGAAAATTCGTAAATTATTTTATGCTAGAAATTCATAAAAAATTTTCCTTTTATATCTAAGATTTCAAA
>NW_021773961.1:0-765 GCF_005508785.2 Acyrthosiphon pisum | reverse complement strand
GTTTTTTTTTACATAGATTATTTTAATTTTAAGCGTAAATAAAATTTTTTATTTTCCGGAATTCGGTTTTTTTTCGGAAATGTATTATTTCAATATTCTCCAATTTTTCCACGTTTTCCGAGGCTCTGGGAAAAAAACCGTTTTTTTCCGAAATTTTTCCGAATATTTCCGGAAATTTTCCGGCATTTTGATCCCTAATATACAACATATTATATGGTAATACGTAGAGTCCTTTACAATATTAAAGATATACATTTGGGTTAATTGTTTATATTTTATTCTTATGGTATATTGGTATGGTATATCTAGTAGCATACAACATAGAATAAATACCTAATATAAGATAACTAAAAAAAAAACATGCTTCTAGATATTTTCCTTTACAATGAAAATTTATGAATCATAAAATTATTTTTATTAATAAGTTACACTAACAACGAAAACGTCTATTTTGATAAACTGGTTAGAAAAATATAATATATAGTATATAATATGTATCAAGCCCCAAACACATATCCATGTTAATAAAATCAATTGAGACAAAATAAAGTCCAAAAACTATCAAATTTCATAATTAGTCTCCTACTGAAAATATTGCAAATTTATTGAGAATTTTCAAATAAATCAATAGACTTTCCTCTTTAGTAATAACATTTTATTAATTTTTTATAATTATACTTAAAAATTATTGCCGGGTATTTTTTTCTAGGTAAATTAGAACGTAAGTTGATTTTATTTTTTTTAATAATTTTATTTTATACGATA
>NW_021773960.1:0-726 GCF_005508785.2 Acyrthosiphon pisum | reverse complement strand
CCACAGATAAAACCTATTGATATTTATAGAAAAAAAACTAAAAAAATTTAAAACTGACAATGTCCGTAAACAGCTCAAAAGAGTCAAATTATTTTCAAAATGTATCGCATATAGAAAATGCTAATATAAACACTCAGTAAAATTTTCATGTATCTACAGTTATTCGTTTTTAAATTACAACAAAATAAGGAAATCGCAACATGAGAAATCGAGTGAATATCCAATGTTGTAAAAATTTGAATTTCAAACGATCATAAAAATTTAATTTGACTTTCTTATAGATATTTTTTGTTTGATAAAGGTAGATAATCTTATAAGGAATCTTGTATTACATTTTCATATCTTAGATTTAAAAAGGAAAATTTTTATGAATTTCTAACTCGAAATAATTTGCAAATTTTCGTGATTTTTTTCATATTTTGTCATTTTTTGAACTTTAAATGCTTATAAAAAAAAACTGTGACTAACGATTTTTAATATTTTTCATCTGCCTTTGAAACAATATACTAGGAGCCTTCTATTAAATTTTCAAGCTTTTTTATCCAACAAATAAAATGTTATTGATATTTTTAGAAAAAAAACTAAAAAAAAAATGGAAAATGAAAATGTCCGTAAAGAGCTCATAATAAATCAAAATATTTTGAAAATGTTATGGTGTATAGAAAATGCTAAGATAAACATTCAGTCAAAATTTCATGTATCTACGGTCATTTTTTTTAAAGTTAC
>NW_021773959.1:0-898 GCF_005508785.2 Acyrthosiphon pisum | reverse complement strand
CCCAAATGAGACGGCGATCAAAGTGTAGCCCGAGATATTTAACCCGTAGGGGTTGAGGGAATTTGGATGTTATAGAGAGTTACCGCCGGACATTGGGCTTGTTTAAGGGTGAAAGTGTATGAATAGATTTGGATTGATTGATTTTAAACCGCCAATTCCTGTACCAGTCCTCCATTTGGGAGAGATGATTTTTGAAGATAAGTGGAAGCTAAAACAGGGTCTGCGCTAGTTGATATTATAGCTTTGTCATCTGCGTAGTCCGCCACTAAGGTATATAGACAAACTTAAATATTTTCTATGCGAAAATATTGTAAATATATGAGTCTCCGTTATTAGTTGGTTAGTTCTAGGAAATGTAAGAGTTATCTATTTTAACCTCTAAAAAAATACATTTTATTGGAATTAAATAATTTTTTTTTATTGCATTGTTTTTACACATTTATACATTTATACCTACCCAAATGAAAACATTTAAGTGAAATACTAGTAAAATACTGAAATACAGGATAAAATATAATAAATACAAATATGTAAAAAAAATTCTTTAAAAAGTTATTAAAAATAAAATCAAACATTCACAAGCTAATTCTTGAACAAAAAGTTTTAATTTTGTTTTTTATACTACGCCCATTTACAATTGAGGTTTAATTCATTTCTTTGCCGATCTTTTTTTCCTTAACTGCGGATAAAACGCATTCATCAGAATCGATTATCATTAAACTTTTAAATGTGTAATGTAATTTTCTTTGTATTTAAAATCAAATAATCAAATACTGAAATTCTAGAATAAATTAAATCTGATTTAAATTCATCCTAAAAATTCGTTTGTAGTTAATTTCAGAAAGAAACATGCAAAAATAGTTCACCGACTAAAATATTGCATCACTATTGAATTTTA
>NW_021773958.1:0-566 GCF_005508785.2 Acyrthosiphon pisum | reverse complement strand
TTTGTTAGGAAAAATAATACTACAGCAGTATAATCAGAAAAACAAGAAAAAAAACACAACAAATAAATATTCATTAGTAGGTATGGTTAATAATTATAAAAATTATGTAAACCAGCATATTAAATTGGATGAAAAATAGTGAATACTATGAATTGCAATAGTATAATATTATATTAGTAAGATAGTAAAATATTATTAATATTTAATACTTAACTGAATGATTTGTGTATAATGAGTATGGTCCAAAATACTACAAATTATTTGTATTGACGAAAAAAAGGGTTTAGCTTCATATTTTTGGTTGGTATATGTTTATGTATAAACATGTAAAGAACACGTTTTTAAAAGTTAGTGTTTATAAAAAAAAAACACAAGAACACCAAAAAATAAATCTTTCTCTAACATTGTTTTCTACCTAAATAGTTCATTGTATGACCGTGATAACAGTTTGAATCGAAATTCGATCTTGAACCGTCAGTCTTATCAAGAGACAATGTGACGTCTTACTATTTGTTAACAATAATTAATTTTGTTGATAAGATACAACCAGCAAAATTGAACCATGG
>NW_021773957.1:0-1959 GCF_005508785.2 Acyrthosiphon pisum | reverse complement strand
CATATTAGGGTAATATGACACATTGATGTTTTGATTAGAATTGTTGATATTTACGAACCGAATCCGCATTATATACGTGATAAATAACCTCCTACATACAATTGTATACAGTGACCACAGGTTTTGACCTTATCAGAGAACTTGATAGCAAAAATGTGTTTTTTGTCTTATCAACTTTTTTTTAATCATTTTTAAAAATTAATTTTAAAATATAAAACTTTATGTTGCTTCAATTTTTTTTATTCGAAGTTGAACATAAAAAGGCTAGCTATACTAAAATTATTTTATAAATAAGCTTATTATAATACTTTGGCCATAAAAACTTTGAAAAAAACTTGTATGATATCAGGCAAAATGACATAGCAGTGTTTATTATTATATTATTTCCATAATTATATTATTATATTAATTATATTAAAATATATTTCTTAAGTGTTGCTATTTATAACAAAAAAATTGATTAAACTATAAAAATTGAAAAATTTTTATAATTTATTTCTATTGCCCAGTATACAGTGGTTGCTTATACAAATATAGTGTATGTCATTTTACCCGACACTTCGGGTAAAATGACATAGTAGGTAAATTTAAAAAAAAGTAAATTAAAATTATTTGTTTGTATTAAATGTACAATTAGACTTCAGAAATATGTGTATAATATAAATACAAATATGCTGCTCAAGTTTCATGTGTTAACTAACATTATTTCTTCAATTTTTTTTTAAATTAAAAAGTGGTATGTCATATTAAGCCAGTCTCCCCTAATCAGCTGATAACAGATATTTAACCGGCAAATTCGGCCGATTAAACTCCGGTTAACTTTAATCAGAGATGGTACAACTGGCCCTAGAGTTATAGGTATTAGAGCAGGGGCGTATTTACGGTGGTGGATATGGGGACAAATCCACCCCCATGGCTCTTTAAAGTTTAAATACATGTCTGTAATTATATTATAATTGTTACATCGTAATCTGTAAGCTAAAATTCTTGTCATCCGCTCCCTACAAAAAATACGCAACTGTATAAGAGTTCTTATAAAGAATTTTATCTTAAACTTATCAAAATTATGTAATAGCATTGATTAAATATAAATATATTTAATCAATGGTAATACTAGTAATAGGACTAATAGGTACTGATGAAAAAAGTATTGATAAAAAAACTCGGTAGACATGTCTCTAGTAAAGGACCGATGAATCATTTACCAACGAATAACTTTATTTTCAGGATTATCTTTTTCCTAAATCTTATGACATAAAAAAGCTCAAGAACTGTGTGCAATGTTGAACAATAATAATTTAATAGCTATTAAATTATATTTATATATCTAGATGTATATCCAAATGTCATTACAGCATTATGTATCTTTTTATGTAGGGGAGAGCGGAGTTAGTTGTTACAGGGGTAAGTTGTTACATTGGGGATATCTTGATAACCAATTATGGTAACACTGTGAAACTCAAGAAACAAATTCTATTATCATTACCCCCATAAGCTTTGTAATAATATCCAGTATAAATAAACGGTATCAAGAATAATCTTCAGTTTTCTGTTTTTTGATATCAAAAGTACATTTTTTTCATGATTTTCTTTTGTAATTACAACCCACCCCAATGGAAACTAAGATTATTTCGATACTCAAAATTTGTTTATTATATAGTACTACACCAAATTCTAGTAATATAATTCAATAGTAAATTTTTATTTGACAAAAAATTATTTGTTTAAGAAAAAAAAACCACAGGGGGAAAGTTGTTACAGTCCGTTTAATTATATGTTATTGTTATAAAAATACCAATTTTTGTCCGGCGCGTCCCATGCGTCGCGTCACTCGACACTTGCTCGGTGTTAGCGTGATAACATGGTTCTCGACCCACCAATCGCCTCATTTATGATGCACAAAAAATATTTCATCTTTCTTGGAAGAGTATAGGTACTGTCATTGTTAATTTTTTTTTT
>NW_021773956.1:2688-5448 GCF_005508785.2 Acyrthosiphon pisum | reverse complement strand
TTTTTATTAGTGACCCAAACGTCTCTGGTCCAAACGTGCCTCGACCATATAATATATAGTACATAATATAATTATTATAGTAACCAATATTTTAATTTTAATGTTATTGGTTACTATAATGTATTATGGTAAGTATAATATTATTAATTATTGTTAGCAGGAGAACAAGGTATTATAAAACGTCCAGATCAGAGGATAAAGATTAAAGAAGATATTACACTATTACCTAACGATTAACGAATAAATAAATAATGATAATAACAAAAATATAATTTTAACACCAGCTCAACTGCTGAGTTTCGATCCGTATTCTTTATAATTCTAATAATATAATAAATAATAATAAACCGTATAATATAGTTAGGTTACATTTGGGTAATTCATTAGGCAGGTGATTTCCCAGTTCGCCATCACCCAATTCGCCAACAGTCAGTATTCACGTCGTTTTAATAAAATTATTTATTTATATAAAATATTGAATATTATATATAATAAAATATCTGATATGATATAAATAAATATAATGTAAAAGATATAATAAATAATATTGGTTTGGAGTGTTTGGACATAATATAACTACTATCTACCTACGTTTATAAATTGTTCACTTCAAGTAAGTCCTGAGTTTTTTCCAACTTAATTTTGAACCATTCCATAACGGTGAAAAAATTTAATTTACAAGTTATATGTTTTAGGTACCTATCTTAATACTAGCTGATATTGTACACTTAGTTGCCCGACAATCAATAATTATTATTATAATATAGCTTCAAAACCCATGGCAACCATTTATAAACAAAAATGCCAATCGGAAATTCGGAAATCTCAAGATCTCTGTTTGAGCACCTCCCGGGGTTGGTTCTATCCTTTCTTAAATTAGCCTATCTTCTGCCCAGAGGTATAATCTATCTAAATATATAAAAATAGCTGATGCCTGATCCCTTGCACTTTGTTGCCCATTAAAATGCCATCTCTATATATGATTAATATGTTTTACATATTACCATGGCAACCATTTATATACAAAAAACTCCATTGGAAATCTCAAAATAATTTATAAATGGTTGCCATGGTAATATAGACACAGACAGACAGACAGACAGACAGACAGACAGACAGACAGACAGACATATATTAATTTATATATATACATAGTTAAATAGTTTTATGTTCGTTACAGTACTAATGCCTGCATTCATAGTCAATTTCTGTGTCACTGTGTCACATAAGACATGTTAAACTATATTTCTTTTATTCTTATGTGACATATAAATTGACTATACTCTATTCGCCGAGAGTTGACCCACTTGTGCGCATGCATACTGAGCCGCCGAAACGTTCAGACCCCCCAAGTAGGAGATCGGCGTCTGTGATTGGTCGGCGGTGTTCGGCGTTTGACAGTGCTCGTCGTAGTAGGCAGCTACTATTGGTGACGATCACCACTAGCGCTCCAAAGACGCGGTGGCTTGCGCGGCCGCGACCGGTTTTCGTCGAGCGAGTGGGTCAACTTACGGCGAATAGAGTATGTACATACGGATATTTAGGTGGGCATTAACTAGTTCAAAAGTTAAAGTTAAATTAAAAAGTTAATTTTTTTTTAAACTTTTTAACTTAACTATTTAGTTTATTTTCTAATCAACTTATGAACTTAACTAGTTTAATTTACAGTTGAAATAACTTAGCTTTTCTCAGTTGATTTAAAAAAAATTCATCAAGTTAAAAACATTTTGAAATTTTTCGTTTATACGTAAATATTACTATATCAGTACAAAATAAAAATAATCCAATACAAAAACACAAACATTTCTGTTCCTTATCTTGATAACATAATTTTGTGTATATTAATATATTTTATTAAGTCGTAAATTATATATTGTGTGAGTTGCAAATTGTAATTATAAATGTTTTTAATAAAATTAATAATTTTAAATTACAAATTGACAATTGTTACCTATGTTTTATTGTTTTAATGTTATATAACTTATAATATATATAAAGGTCATGTACTCATCTTCACGTATCTTCACATGACATTCAATTACTATACGATATAAAAAAATATATTTGTTAAGTTATTAATATGAGATGGGTATAGTTTAAATTAGTAAATAATACTTAATAGTAAAGTAAAAATAAAAGGGTTTACAGTGTACGTTATGATAAAAGTTCAATAAAATTGTTTTTTATAATTTATAAATTAGAAACTAGACAGACACGTTCATTTTTTATGCGATTTACACAATAATTAAAAAAAATAGATTAACTTTTTTTAAACTGAGTTAAGTTAATATTTTTTTCTATATTAACTTTTAATTTATTGAGTTAAATTTATAATTTTTTAACTGTTAACTTTTAACTTATCGATCTTGTGTCCTCTTAACTTAACTTAACTTGAGTTAATTATTTTCATCAACTTGCCCACTTTTGCGGACATTAGTACTCAAGTTTACGCAGTGCAAATTACTACAAATAAAATCATAATTTTTATTTGAAAATCACAGTGGACTGTGATATTAATTTATATATAGGTATAACTTAACCTATGTGTAATATAGGTATTGATCGATAACCGATGCCTATTATCTCATGATAGGTACCTCAGGTATACTCAGTAGGTACCTTAGATAATAATTAAGCAAACTAATAATAACTAAGCTCAGTACCTACCTCACGATAAGATAGGTTCACAATTAATGTTGATAGTATTATTATAGTCGTAGATATAATTGTATTGCTTATAATAATTACTATGCCATGAAG
>NW_021773956.1:0-1285 GCF_005508785.2 Acyrthosiphon pisum | reverse complement strand
CATTCACTCACTCATCACTACAACTAGAAAACTCCATAACATATGTAGATACATGGAATTTGGAATAGTGGTTAGGTACACTAATGATCTAGATGTGCAATTAGAAAGGATTTTCTGATATTCGCATTTTTAAGAGGTGGTCAAACGGGGGTCTTCAGATACACGATGGTATAATTGATACTTTTTTTAAAAATATAAATGGTTGCCATTCAGAGGCGTGCTCAGGAATTTTGGATGGATGGGGGGGGGGGGGTATTTTTTTCAAACAAAAATTTTATAAATTTAGCGTTATAAATCATGTTAAGCGCACACTTGAATTTTTCAATTTTTTTTTCAAAAATTGTTATGTATAACTATCAGTAACTGATCTTAACTGTTAAGAACGATGGTTCAAAAATTAATTGCTGGAAATCATTAGTTTCTATAGTATAGCCTTACGATGTTCATGATTTTCGGTGTCTTACGCATTTTGCGTGAGCTTTGTAAGGCTATAACGCCTATAACTTAAAATCTAATGATTTCCGGCAATTCATTTTGGTAAAATCGTTCTTAACTCGCTGTAATACATAAGTTTCCGAAGAGAAATTGAAAAATTCACGTGGGCGCTAAACTAGGTTCGTTCCAAATAAATTATTATAATTATATGTAAGTACATATTTTATATTTGTAAAATGTCTGAATCCCCACCGGTCTATTCTCCTTTGAGCTTGTCCATGCTGTCATTGGTTATTTGTGCAGATCAGGTACAAGCATGCATTAAATCATCACTGTTTACATGGCCTTGATTAAAGAAACTATAAGTTAAAACCAAATGTATGTGTGTATCTTATATATTCTAAAACTACTCATTGGAATTTGACGAAAATCTCAGATTTTTTTTAGAGATGTCAGAAAAGTTTAGGAAATAGGTACCTAAGTATTTTAAACATCGTTAAGAAATGTAGCAAGTGCTAAATCCAATCCGCGACGCCCATCTAAGTCGAATAATTTCACAAAGCTAGGCACACAGCTGACACTGATTTGCCCATATACTAAAACTGAGGTACGCTCAAGCCGAGATACACCTATATGGGGTAGATAATATATACTAAATAGGATTTGCCACAGAAAAATAAAATAATGCACATGGGCTAACTCGGAATACTCAACTAGTTAGTGATTATATAATATATAATATACATTACAAATTAAGCAAAATTACTATAGTTATGTATTTTTAATTTTTATTTTACCGGAAACATGGGATCAGCAAAATCATCAAATGGTCCATACATAGAGAAAACTG
>NW_021773955.1:0-795 GCF_005508785.2 Acyrthosiphon pisum | reverse complement strand
GAAAACTAAGTTGAATATATATTATATTATATTATATTATATGTATTTGTGTGTGTGTGTGTGTGTGTGTGTGTGTGTGACTCACTCAATGATTATGTTCACGCGACCAGATATTGTAAGTTAATAACAGCTATAACACTATGTTACAATCATACTTTCATCATCCGTGATCCAAATGTATGTGAACAAGTAATTTTTTTACTCTATCACGTGTACGTGAATATAAATAATATCTTCCGAATCTGAAATGTTTGTATAATCATACGATTAGGAAACTATTAATGAAATCAAACTAAGTTTATAGTAATTATTATATTTACCCATATTAGAAATAGAATGGGTTATACGAGTCATATCTATCTCTGACGGTTTTATCCTGTAAGAGTAAAATGGAACCCTTGTTACAGGATATGACGTATTAAAACTAATAATAGTCAAATATTTACGACATTTCACACATCGACTAAATTAGCTATATGTTTGGAGACCTATAATAGTCTGAAATTGACGGTGAAATCCCATCAAATTGATTTGATAATTATTGTTCTCATTATCAATGCGTAAGCAAAACAATGAACAATAGTGTTTTGCTATTGATCCCAGAATTATACTTAGATAAATTTCTTTAAGTATAAAATTAGAATTATTTAACTTGAATAAATCTAATATTTCCTGTTCATCGTACGCGAATGAAAATGTCATACGTCGAAAGGTTTCATATGGAATAATTGGATTCCGAACATTTGGTTCTACATCATTTGGAATAGTCATCCTTCTAATTTAAAAAAAATATAT
>NW_021773954.1:0-776 GCF_005508785.2 Acyrthosiphon pisum | reverse complement strand
TCGTCCTAGTGCCGACACAAAATATGGCACTTTAGGTTTGACAAATCCCTATACTATGATGTTCTACAGATTTCGCATGAAAATGGTTTTCCACCAGTGTGAATTCATTCATGTCTGTTTTGAGTGATGCTTCATTTTTGAAATGTTTATAGCATATTATATCGCATTTGAACATTTTTATATCCAAGGCCTGGAAAACTAATGTTTGACAAATGGGTTAGATAAGAGTTTTAAAGACACAAATTCAATATTGAAACTTAAAACCTAATTAAATAATGTGTTTATTTATTTTATCGTTAACCGTAATTTATAATAATAAAAGTAATTTAAATATTTAAAATCTGATGTTTCATCACTTAAAACTATAAAACAGTCGTCCCACGATACTCAACCTTTATTCCGACTCATGATCTGCTGAAAATAAAGGTAAATGTGTATAATGGGTTCATTAAATGAATTGCAAAGATACAATAATTCAGTAAAACGCATTTTCATTAAATATATTTTGGCAAAATATTACGTTTTTGCTTTTTACGCCTGTTTACATTACCATTGGTTGAGTAATTTTTCTGGCACATGTTACAAGAATATCTAAAGCCTATATATATGTGCATTTAAATGTCTATAAAAAAAAAAATGTGATTTCTTTTTAAATTGTATTTTCTTTTTTCTACACTTTTCTTCGATGATACAACGGTAACGCTTTACGTTTGAATGCCCGCACAAAATATGGCACTTTGGGTTTGACAAAAATCCCTATATCATGACGTTCTACA
>NW_021773953.1:0-813 GCF_005508785.2 Acyrthosiphon pisum | reverse complement strand
AAAATGCTTCGATTCTTAACATTGAATGTAGTTTGAAGTTTCTGCCGTAGAAAATTCGTACCTATTCTGTCATCGTACATTTTATTAAATTTTTTCAAAGAAAGTTATGTTTGTTTTGTATTGTTTTTAAGTCAAATATGCCCAGGAGCAGTAAACTATTCTAAAAATGTTTCTATATAAACATTGAAAAATTAGGTATTATTTCAGAAATAAAATTATCATAACACGGCGTCCTGTTTAGGCTATTTAGCTACACCACTGTCATGGGTCATTTTTGTAGTAGGTAATGAAATATTTCAAATATTATAATTATAATTAACCCGTCGTTGGTGACGTTAATATTTTCATATCATTAGTGACGTGTTAGCGTTTCGCTCACATTTAATTATTTTTGGAAGGGTGAAATTGAGAAAAGTGGACTGACTAATCTATAAGTAGACATTACAACGAATCTAAATCAGTTTTAAAAACTATTATCGCATTACTAGGTCGATCAGTATGATGGAAGAAATATTGGTATGTTTTGGCTAAAATAACTTGCCGCCGTCGGACCGCCGATCCCCAGCGAGCAAATACTGGTAACCGTCGACATTTGATGGTAATAAGACGAAAAGTTTATATATAGATTAGTTATTTTCCACGTATTTATTTCCATAAGTAACTTGTATGAACATACTAAAAATATCGATATAAGCAAAATAATTTGAAGCCAATGGTTCCCAAAATAACAGTTATGTGAGCGAAATGCTCATAGCGTCACCAACGACGGGTTAAATAATATAGTATAGTAATATAATAAAATATTAAAATATC
>NW_021773952.1:0-999 GCF_005508785.2 Acyrthosiphon pisum | reverse complement strand
GATGACAATGTAAAATAAACTAAAATAACCTAACTAAAATTGGTGAAATATACATCTAATATAAGTTTTAACTTTTTTAAGTTAGGTATAATTTATAGACCCAGCGTTTCTCAACATATGGTAGGTACGCAAAGGAAATCTCCCTTTATAAAAAAAAATGGAATGGATCATTATTCAAAGATTATTTGGTTTATTTATTTAGATATTAATAATAATATAAATAATAATTGTGCCTATTTCATTTTATTTTTATGCATTAAATCAGGGCACCCCCCGCAAGCCCAAATTTCTTAAAAATTGTGTATTGTTGAAAAAAAAAACATATTATAATATCGAAATTTTTCTGTAATTTATGACTTAGCCCACCTCCCAACCATATCTCTGGAGGCGCTCTTGTATTAAATGCTTATATTATATCATAATTTTGTAGTTCCTAATGAAATAAAATTCTTTGCGCGTAAAATAACGAATATATTTTTGATGTATTTGGTCAAGACGTCACCACTTCATTTGACAATTTTCAAACTGTGTAGGTGGTACTCGAATATAAAAAAGTTGAGAACCGCTACCTATATAGACTATATAACTATACACATATATATTTATATACATTATACGTACCTATAGACTCGTGAATGTGATATTGTAGTAGCTATTATTATTATTATTATTATTATTATTATTATTATTATTGTAAGGACATGCGAAGCACAAGCGTAAGTCTATAACTCTAGCTGAATAGGTATTAGTCATATTATATTGGTGCATTAAATGCTAAACTAAGCGAAAAACCCCGTTACATATTTCCAATAGGTATATTATATTAATATGTAGGCATGTATAACTATTAAGTGACAAACAAGTCAATTGAATGGAATAGTTGCGTTGTAAACTCGTAAATAGTGTAGATATACATAATATATATGTGATATACCTCCGTGTATGTATATATCTATATAAATGCTTTCATACAAAGCTATGTGGTATAAACTACGCTCG
>NW_021773951.1:0-368 GCF_005508785.2 Acyrthosiphon pisum | reverse complement strand
GATTATTTTATGTTACACAAGTCCAGGGGGGGGTTTGTCCCCCACACCCCCCTTAATCCTAATACTATAACTAACTGCATTACATTAGCTTTAAATTTTTAATTAGAATGGGGTACCTAACTTTGATTTCGCGGGGTAACTTTGATACCCATATATTTTTATTCACCAGAGTACCATGATAATTAAATTTTTTCTTCATAAAATGGAGTTACTTTGATATCACATTAAGAAATATAGGTATCGAAATTGCATGTTGTGTTACTTTGATAGCATATTAAAAAATGTTGATATCTTAAAAGATAATTTCAGAATTTTAAAAATTAAAACGTTAAAATATTGAACTAGTTGTAACTAATATTTATTTTTGA
>NW_021773950.1:0-915 GCF_005508785.2 Acyrthosiphon pisum | reverse complement strand
TTTTAAATTTTCAATTCTTAGATACAAAAATTGAACATTTTATAAATTTTAACTACAAAATAATTTTTCAAATTAAAATTTGATAAATTTTGTCAAAATTTGATCTTTAAATGCTTATAAAAAAAAATTGTGCCTATGTATTTTTAATATTTTTCAACTGATATTGTAACAATATATCAGGAGCTTTGTATTACATTTTTACACTTTTTGGCCTAACAGATAAAACTTTATTGATATTTATAGAAAAAAAACTAAAAAAATTGAAAACTGAAAATGTCCGTAAACAGCTCAAAAAGAGTCAAAATATTTTCAAAATTGTATGGTGTATAGGAAATGCTAATATAAACATTCAGTAAAATTTTCATGTATCTACAGTTATTCGTTTTTGAATTACAACAAAATAAGGAAATCGCTAAATGAGAAATCGAGTGAATATCCAATGTTGTAAAAATTAGAATTTCAAACTATCATAAAATTTTAATTTGGCTTTCTTATAGACATTTTTTTTTTGTTAAATTTAGTAAATCTTATAAGGAATCTTGTATTACATTTTCATATCTTAGATTTAAAAACAAAAATTTTTATGAATTTCTAACTCGAAATAATTTGCAAATTTTCGTGATTTTTCCATATTTTGTCATTTTTTGAACTTTAAATGCTTATAAAAAAAAACTGTGACTAACGATTTTTAATATTTTTCATCTGCCTTTGAAAAAATATACTAAGAGCATTATTTCGACTACTTATCGTGTACACAGACACAAAAAAAAAAAATTAAAAAATTAAAAAAAAACACACATCATTGTAAAATCAATACATTCATCGTTCCACTCAGAATCTAAAATTATATGACCTGGAGTAGGTCTAATGTATAATCAAATATAATTTTAACTAAATAATTATTTGTAGGTAGAT
>NW_021773949.1:0-1303 GCF_005508785.2 Acyrthosiphon pisum | reverse complement strand
TTCGATGGGCGTTTAGTGTATACTGTATATTAGCGGTCACCAAATGGCGGCCCTTGGACAAATTTTATCCGGCCCGCAGATAATGAAAAAAAAGTAAAAACCGATAATAAAGTACTTAGGTAGGACCAAGGCCTTGCCAGTTTGTTTGATTTGCCACCAGACAGTAGCTGTTTTTAAAATGTACAATATTAAACGTTATTATGAGACTTCACATAAATTATCAATATCCGAAAAATGTCCAGTAATTTGTGATCTTCGTAAATTAAAAAAGGATAAGTGGCACTCGGGGACTGCCGCGATAAAGTTATTGCATATTAAATAAATAAATTATTAAGTTATAATATAAAAAATGGAAAGTGAAGTTAGACTTCAAGCAAACTATTTACTCAGTGGTTTTAAAAAGTTGTTCTCTCTTAAATCTCTTTCGTTGTAAACTCGGCCTGATAATTTTCACTGATTAATATAATAAGCATGAAGTAATTTAATGTGAAAATAATAAATAACTTATATGACGTATTTATAATATTATATAATAATAATAGTATATTACGCAAATCAAAGGCTGTATAGATGGTATACCTATAAAATAAAATACAAAGATTTGCAACTCCCCCCCTATAAGTATAGTTTGTGATGGGGAGTTTTATTTGAATTCAATTATTGACAATTTAATACATATTTCTAAAAAATTTTTACAAAATTACATCATAATATGTTATTAATTTATAATCTTATATCTACTTGTGTAATATCAAATTTTTTTAAGTGAAATTTCAATTCTTTTACATTTTTAAAATTAAATATATTTAATTTAAGTATTCTACATAATCTAATTGCAATATTGAAAATGCACTTTTAATGCCAAACTGTTTATCGTATAGAGATACATTTAGATAAATATTAGTTTTGTAACGCATATTATAAGTATGATCATCATAAACAGTATTATTTTTAAATTTATGAAAACACAGTAAGAAGTTCTTAAAAATAAACATTTAATATTAAGTGGACTAAAAATATTGTATACAAATTAATTATTGGTAAGCCTTGGCAAATTGAATATAAATTGAATTACATTATTAATTAATGTAATATTTAAAGAATGAATATAAGACTCATACGCCTGTCCCCAAAAGACAATACCATAGCATAAAATAGATTGAACCAAAGCTAAATAAATTATACGTTTCATATCAATATTCAATATATGCCTAAAGAGTTACAGTTACTGATTATTGTGTCCCTAACATTCATTACTTTAATTTTCTCTTTAATCGATATAGTTACACCACAGTGTTGGGTA
>NW_021773948.1:0-737 GCF_005508785.2 Acyrthosiphon pisum | reverse complement strand
AAATTTCTACCTAACAACATTCTACTATCCCTAACACAAATTAAGAGCTGCTCTCTCGGAATTTGCTACTTGCCACGTGCCTGGAAAAAAGCAGTTATAATTTCCATTCCCAAACCAGGCAAAGACCACAAACTACCCGAAAACTACCGACCAATCGCTCTACTTTCCTCCCTATCCAAAATTTACGAATGAATTATCCTCACGCACCTGCAAAACAATCTCTGTGACAAAATCCGCCCAGAACAATTTGCCTTCAGACCTGAACACTCTACCACTCTACAACTGACCAAACTCACTCACCAACTTAGCCAGAACTTCAACAAAAACCTAAACACCGTTTCCATCTTTCTTGACGTGGAGAAGGCCTTCGACCGAGTCTGGCACGTAGGTCTCCTCTACAAACTATCCCAACTCATTATCCCGACTGAAATCGTTAAAATCATCGAATCCTTTCTCACCGACCGCACCTTCATCACAAAAGTCGAAGACTCATTTTCGTCCACCAGACACATACTCGCAGGTGTCCCTCAAGGATCCTGTCTTTCACCTACTCTCTACTTGACTTACATGAACGACATACCAACAACTCCTAAAGCACATCTATCTCTATTCGCTGACGACACAATGTTCTTTACTTTCGACAAAAACCCGAAACGAGCAGCCATACAACTACAACACCAACTCAACCTAGCTACCACATGGTTACATCGCTGGAGAATCAAAATTAACCCGACCAA
>NW_021773947.1:0-1059 GCF_005508785.2 Acyrthosiphon pisum | reverse complement strand
AGTATACATATCAGGGCTTTTATCGGTTATCTGTTTATTAAAAGAAGATAGACGATTAGCTCCTTCGTTATAAGCTGTAACTGCCGCATTACATCGAAGCTCATAAGAACCTATAAACAGTTTATGTTAAATTTAAAAAGTGAATAATCGATAAAGAGAATAGGTACTAGCTTTATTATATTATAGTTATAGTGTATTATTAAATTATAATTATATATTATATAAATTATATATTTATAATTTATTTATTTAAAATTAAAATTAAATTAATTAAATTTTTTTTATTATTTTTTTTTTTTTAAATAAATAAATAAGAAATGTTAATTTAATATTATAATGCACGTAGGTTTACAAAAATTCAAATGTCACCTTTGTGAGAAAAGTTAATCCGTTTTCCTCCGATAAATTTGACCAAGATTGAGTTATACAGTTCTGCCGCGTTATTATTAAAATTATACATAAGACTTTCCGTGTGGTACCTAAGTCAGTAAATTTCTAGCACGTATAATATCATCCCATAGTTCGAATCGCGTTAGTTCATCGACAAGATTATCTTCACCTATAAATTTTAAAAATATATTATACTATATACATATAAATACATAAATTACTCAATACACTAATAAATTATATTTAGTGATATTACCTTCTTTTGTGCCCTGGCAGAAGTACTGTCTACAGTTGGTATGATCTCCAAACACATGGTTGGGCCCATTTACCAAATCTGATTTTAGAACCATTAATCGGGTTTCATATGGTATATTTGTTTGAAGTTGTCGATTATATTTTACAGCTTCGGTGACAGCGTACCGTAATCGTAACAGACGAGTTTGAATACATTTTCTAAGATAACCCGGTATTGGCTCACCTTTCGAATTTTTCCGTTTGCTTGTTAAATCTCTTAATCGGTTGATGTAGTTTCGCAATAAATGGTTAGTACATTCAACTTTTTGTACAATGCAATTAGGTCCATATGGCTTAGCAATGCGTAAACGTTTCATAACGCTGCTATCTCCATCACCTTTATAAAAGATTACATAATATAAAACGTCTTAGGAG
>NW_021773946.1:0-766 GCF_005508785.2 Acyrthosiphon pisum | reverse complement strand
AGGACGAGGTCTCCAACATTCAGCTGCTTTCCATCATCAGACCATTTTGTTCGCAGCTGGAGAGTAGATAAATATTCATTTTTCCATCTGGTCCAGAAGTACCGGTGGAGATCAGTCACTAAGCGCCAACGCTGCATTTTTGAGAGTGGTACGTTTTCCAAACAAGGGTCCGGAAGAGATGTCGATGGTTCCAGCGTTAAAAAATGGCTTGGCGTCAAAGCTTCTAAATCTTTTGGATCATTGCTAAGGGCACACAAAGGCCGTGAATTTAGAGTGGCTTCAATTTTTGTCAGCAAAGTGATCAGTTCTTCACTTGTGAGTCTATGGGTTCCAATGGATCGAAAAATTAACGACTTAGTCGACTTTACTCCAGCTTCCCAGAGTCCTCCAAAGTGAGGAGAAGAAGGAGGATTGAAAAACCAAGTAATTTGGTCCTTGGACAAATGATTTCGTACACTGTGTTGATAGGTTTCTGATGCGATGAAGTTATGTAGCGGGTTTAAGAGATTCGCGGCACCAACGAAATTAGTACCACAATCACTATGGATCTCTTTGATCGGTCCACGACGAGCAGCAAAACGAGTGAAAGCTAGGAGGAAAGTTTCCGTTGACAGGTCAGAGCTGAGCTCTATGTGTAATGCTTTTGTTACGGTACAGACGAATAAACAAATGTAGGCAGAGATCCTGGATGATGCGCGCCCACCTGATCCTTTTACAGATATCGGGCCAGCATAATCAACGCCTGAGATAGCAAATGGTTTTATCT